>NC_139479.1:100607939-100783507 GCF_008360975.1 Lichenostomus cassidix | reverse complement strand
GGATGATACCAGAATTCCTTCATATTTCAGCAATCGGGCATCAGTGATCCATTTTTCAGCCTTTTGTGTCAATATGCCCCGAATGTCATGTGGGGACATAACTTTTAACTCACCCCCTAATGTTATTTTTAATTCTTTCTCTACCATTACAGCAGCTGCCGCTACTACCTGTAGACAAGTGGGCCAGCCTCTACTAATTGGGTCTAATAACTTTGAAAGGTAGGCTATCGGCTTTTTACTTCCTGCCCATTCTTGTGCTAGCACCCCAAATGCAGTTCCTTCTTCAGCATGTACAAATAAATAAAAAGGTTTCTTTAAGTCTGGTAAACTTAGTACGGGGGCACTTGTTAACTCCCTTTTTAGATTTTGAAGGTTTTCCTCATTTTGGGAGGTCCATTTAAGTAATCCATCCCATGTTAATTTTTCATATAGGAAGTTTACTTTTTTACTGTATTTTTCAATCCACTGTCTGCAGTATCCAAATAAACCCAGCAATTGTCGAATCTGTCGCTTGGTCTGGGGAGGTGGCATTGACAGAATACCTTGTACCCTGCTGGGATCAAGCTTTTTAGTCCCATTAGTTAGTCGGTGTCCTAAGTATTTTACCTCTTGTTCGGTAAATTGCAGTTTTGATTTAGAGACTTTTAGTCCCGGTTTCCCCAAAAAGTTTAATACCTTTATACTTTCTTCCCTCACTAATTCCTCTTGTTTCCCGGCTATTAGTAGATCATCTACATACTGTATGAGTTTAACTTCTGGTCCCACTTGGTAGTTTTGTAGTATTTGACTCAGGTCTTGTCCAAATAGATTAGGGGATTCTGTGAATCCCTGGGGAAGGACAGTCCATCATAGCTGTTGTTTTATATGACTGTCAGGATCTTCCCACTCAAATGCAAAATAGTCGCGACAGTTTTTATCTAAGGGGCAAGCCCAAAATGCATCTTTTAAGTCTATCACACTGTACCAGCAATCATGTGGGCCTAGTTGGCTGAGGATAGTATGAGAGTTGGCTACTACAGGGAACCGTTCAACGGTTCTTTTATTTATTTCTCTCAAGTCATGCACTAATCGGTAACTACCATCTGGTTTCTTTACTGGCAAAATTGGAGTGTTAAACGGAGACATACAGGGCTCCAAAATCCCTTGTTTTATTAGCCTTTCGACTTCGGATTTCAGTCCTCTTTGCCCTTCCTCAGATAACGGATACTGTTTTATTTTTACTGGGATATGTGGATTTGTTAAGGTTATTGAGAAAAGTTCGATGTCTAGCTTCCCCATTGAGTCCGGGGTGTACCAAACCTTTGGGTCTATCTGTTGCTCATCCTTTGTGCTAAGGGAGTATATTTTAATATTTAATCCTTGTTTATTTATTTCCAATCCTATTCCCAATTCTACCATTAAATCTCTCCCTAGTAGATTGTATTCTGCCTCCGGTACCAATAAGAAACTACCTATACCCAATTTAGAGTTCGTTTCAATTAGCACATCTTTAATTATAGGGACTCCGAATGGTTCACCTTTTGCTCCTATTACTTGTACAGTGTCTTTGGATACTTTACATCCCTGAGGCAGTTTCTGCACAGTGGAGCGCTCTGCTCCAGAGTCCACTAAAAATTCAACTTCTTGTCACTGGGGTCCTACCTGTAATTTTACTAGGGGCTCCGATGCTTTTTTTTGACCCCAGCAAATAGAGCCCCTGACACCCCTAGTCCTCTTTGAACATTTTCATGTCTGCCAATCGTTGGTGGCATTCCCTCTTCATGTGTCCCTTTTTCCCACAGTAAAAGCACACTACCTCATTCCTCTTTTGCCCTTCCGTATTTCTTGGAGGTTTCGGGGGCCATTTCTCTTGCGGTGATCTAGTGGTGGTTCTCTCTTTTCCCCCTCTTACAGCTGCTACCATCATTCTAACTTGTTTCTTATGACTTTCCTCATCCCTTCTGACATACACTTTCTGTGCTTCTCTCAATAGCTCATCCAACCCCTGGTTTTGCCAGTCTTCTAATTTTTCTAACTTTTTCCTAATATCCACCCATGCCTTTGCTACAAATTGGGTTTTTAGCAATGTTTGTCCTACCGGGGAGTCAGGATCTATGCCGGAGTAAAGTTGTAAATTTCTCCGGAGCCTTTCCAACCATTCAGTAGGGTCTTCATCTTTCTTTTGCAGCTCAATAAAGGCCTTAGTCATATTTTGTCCTCAGGGGACGGCCTCCTTAATGCCTTGGACTATGATAGTCCTTAAATCTTGCATGTGTGCTCTATCGTTTGCATTTTGATTGTTCCAATTAGGCCTCTGAAGGGGCCATTTAACATCTCCAATGGGGCCTTGTGGGTGATTGTTTTCCCAAATCCTCATCCCAGCTGCCCTTATCATTCTCCTCTCTTCTGCTGTGAATAAGATGCTCAATATTGACTGTATCTCATCCCAAGTATAAATATTTGGTCCTAAGAATTGATCTACTCTTTCTGCTACCCCCAGTGGATCTTCCAATAAATGCCCCATTTCCTTTTTAAATTCCCTGACATCGGCAGAGTTCAGAGGGACGGCTATGTATCCGATACCGGGCGCCTGTCCTCCCCCTGGTTGATTAACCATACCCATGCCTACTTCTCTGAGAGGGTATAACTGGTTCCTTGCCTGGCTTCTAGTAACCCGTCTCTCGGGTGGTGGAGTGTCATCCCCCTCCATCTGTGGTGCATTTGGAACCGGCAGAGGTTGTGCTGGAGGGGGCACTGCAGCATCTGGCATGGGGGACGGGGGAACATAGGGTGGAGGTATTTCCTCCGCCTGTTTTCTCTTTCCTTTACTGAGAACAAACAGGCTTGTCCTATTTCCACTAGTTATCCACAGGGCTGCATAATCACTCTCTTCCTGGCTAAAAGGCTTTTTAGAGTTTACATACAAATTTAGAGCTTGGCAAATCCAATCCTCAGAGGATCCAAAAACTGGCCAGTAAAGAGGATCTCCTCTAATTTGTTTTCCTCCCCAGACCGTCATGCAATAGTTAATAATTTTGCCTTAGTTTTCCCTCGTGTACGTGGATCATCATCCCAATATTTGATCATTAACCCCAGAGGACTATCTGGTGGTATATCCGGGAGTCTTACTTGGGGCTCCCCCGCCATGGGTCCAGACGGCTTGCTCTTCCTCTGTCCCACACACGCTCACACGTCCTCCTGTTCGTAGCCCAGGCCTTCGCGGGATGTGGGAAACGCACTACAAAGGAGTCCACACTCACATCGTCCGCACCGGATGTCTCAGACACCACACTCTAGGATCCCCACCCCGACCGAACGGATTCCCTGTGTTATAAATTAACACATACTCACGCATCTCGCTTCTTCGTCCGGACTTTGTGCACAAAGATTAAGGGGTTCCTTCGCTCACTACCCGAAATTTAGTTTCGTCGGTAAGGGTTTCAAAGGGGTACCCTCTCCGGGCCGTTGTGACAACGGGGCGCCTCCCATTGAGGGGTCTCCTAAGAATTGCCCCTGTCCGAGTCACGGCACCAATTGTTATAAATTAGGTCTCAATAATCAATCAGAGACAATGTCCAATTAAGTATAATTTGATTTATTTAGAGCAAGCGGGTATCAGTGAGGCAGCACTGGGCAGATAACTGCCCCAAAATACTCTGAGCCCCTCCTTTTTATGCAGTTTCTATTTTCTGACCACGTATATCTTCCAGAGTTGGTACAGCCCCTTGCGTCGTGGCGTTGCTAGGTGGTCTTATTCTGCCCTTCGGTGGTCGTGGGAAACAAGTTCTTGCACGTTCGCAGTGCCCCCCCCCCTTTTCCCCCCCAAGCGATGATTCTATAACAGCCCACTCCCAACAAATACAGGATACAGGATGTGCAGGGTGGGGGTCTCCCTCCCCTTTCTATTCGGTTTTGTGGACAAACAGGATGCCTTAACAGGATGTGTTGGGGCCCCTTTCCTCTCTCTTGCGATTCTGCAGATTTCTATCACAAGTTTACTAGGAGGGCTAACTGGGAAGGGGTCCCCAGGGAGGGGTTGGACCCTCTAGGAAAAAGAAACCCAGAGTTTCCTGGTAGAAATCTACTGGGAGACAGGGGATGAGAGTAAAAGTCCCCAAATTCCAATTAAGGGAAAAATTGCCAGATTGAGGGTAAAACCCACACAAAAACTAGAGAAAAAAGTAGTCTGGACAGGAAGTGTGGGATAGCAGACCCAAGAGAATCTGGGACTGAAGGACCATATTTGAGAGTTTACCATTTTATTTAAAACACAGAATCTGTGAGGAATCAGTTAAAAAGTAAAAATTGCTTTATTATTGTATTGCTGTGAGTGAAAATGAAATAAGAAAATACAGGTGGGAGAATGTGAATGAATGGAAAAACGTGATTAATTTAAACTCTAGTATTTGAAAGGAGGTGGATATAATATACAGGAAAGGGGGTTTTTTGTGCTATAAAGGAGGTAGAGGCATGGGTGAGAACAAAGAAAGGGGCCAGGGAGGAAAAGGAAAAATGGGACAAAAAGGGAGTAAAATAGGTTCAGGAAAAAAGAGAGAAAGGAAAGATTGGGATCCCCTGGAGTCATCCTCACCACTGTTTGTGCAGGGTGCGGCGGGCGCCGCTCTGCCTCCAGCAGCCAGACATGCCGGAGTCCCACCGGGCTTAAATGCCATGGCTCCCGGGCACGCGGCGACCCCGCTTCAGCCGGGTGCCCTGCTCTATGCCCCCGATCCTACTGCATCCACACTGGGGGCCCTCGTAGTGGACCCGGGCCGGCCCAGCTCTAGCCGGCACTCCTGCCCACATGGCTACCAGAGGAGTAAAACTTACTTCCGCCCCCTGTAGTTCCATTTCCGCCAGCTGCCCTATCCACTTCTGGCCCCAACTCTATGACCCTGGAGGACTCAGCTGCCTCTTCTGCTTTTGCCCTGACTGGTAGTCCCGAATTTCGATAACGGGACATTGTATCAGAATACTAGAAGAAACTCAGTCAGGACTCAAAGGCAGCTTGATAATCCCTCCCCTGCCACTACTCTGAAACAAGGGAAAAGGGTCCTTCTCCTCTAAGGTTATGGGGATTGAAGAGCAGAAAGGGAGGGGTCACGAAATTAACTTATTTCCCTTACGAGAAGTCCCCATGAGGGGAGAACAAGGGGGCATAGGTTTCGTAAATGCCCCTCTGACCTCCTCCGAGGACAGAAATTTTAAGAAGGAAATTAAAGGGTTATTAAAGGATCCCATAGGTGTAGCTGAGACATTCAATCAATTTTTAAGCCTAAATATTTATACTTGGGAAGAGATATAATGAGTATTATATTTTCCCAAGAAGAGAGGCAGATGATTAGAGCTGCTGGAATGAGAATTTGGGAAAAGAGATAATATACAAGGTCCCCCAGGAGACCAGAAGATGCCAATAGCACCTCCTAACTGGAATCACGAGGAGGCAGGGAGGGGAAATAGGGAAAATATTTGTGCACTTAAAATAAACACCTTTCTTCCACCTTTTCCCAGCTTCTATTCCATCAGTCCAGAGTCCACTCCTTCCCTTTTATTATCCCCATAGGTTAATCAGTCCCTTCAGCAAGGTGAGGAGAGGCAGGAGGTGTGTTATGATCCAATTAGTGAGAGATGCCTCTGCCCAAATTAAGGTGCAAATGAGACCATATGCCAAAGTCAATAGCAGGGATTTTATTTAACATTAAATGTAAAGTAGAGAGATTGAAATAAATAGAAAAGATGGGAGAGGGAGGGAGAGAGAGAAAGAGATCAAGCAGAAGACAGTCACCACCCATGGATCCAGAAGCTTCACATTGGTCTGTCTTCATCCAGGCCTTCTCAGTGATGGGGCTCCTGGGTCATTCTTCTGGGAGCACCACCTTTTTACAGTCCACATTCTGGGTATCCACTGGGTGGTTGCAGATGCTGTCCTGTAACTTGGGGTGATACATGTGTGAGCAGTTGCCTCCTTTCCCACAGTTTGCCAGAGTGGGAATTTTTGTCCAGATACATTAATCAGGATTTGCTAAATGATAGCTTGTCTCACCAGGCCTGAAATTAGCTCCTTCCTGTCACAGATTCCTCATTTCTGTGTTCTGTCAAGTTCATGCTGCAGTGGTTGATGTTACGACAAGTTCCTTCTGTGACCTTGGCAGAGTATGAGACAGGCAACTGTGCCCTTTAAGTCCTTACAAGGTGAAGAACATTGGCTACCATCAGTACAAATCTGTTTCTCTCTATTCCTTTCTTCTTTCACTTTTCCCCTGCTCCAGTGTGGGGTCCCTATGGGATCTGCAGTTCCTTCAGGAATATCCATCTCCCCTAGCATTGGTTTTCCACTGCCACAGTAAGTATCTTCTCCATCACTGTGTAGCACCCCCTTTTTTGTCTCTCCTCTTGAGGGTCTTAGGGCTGTCTCTCTCACTGTTCGCTTTACCATTCTGTCCTCCCTTACCTCTGCTGTTCCCAAGGTGCTGCCCTCGGCTGTGGGGCTCAGCTATGGCCTGCAGTGGGTCAGCTGGAGATGGCTGGAAACAGCTGCATCCAGCGTGGAGCAGCCCTGGCTGATCTTCAGAGGGGAACTCCAGCAGCCCCCCCCTACAAAAAACCTGCTCACCTACAGCCAATACACTGGCTTATGTACTCCCTAAATCCTTCTTCCTGCACAAAGCACAGTGCTGCATCCCCACAGGTTCTGTGTCAGCCTGGAGAACTGTCAGGCCAGAGGCCAGAGAGAACAAAACCCATGTGCCTCAGTCTCCTGCATGCCCTCAGTTTTTACAGCAGTCCCTCTTGTTGCCCTTCACACCAGTCACTGATTTCAGTGCTAACTGAGCTTTGACTGTCCATTCCAATACACTGGCGCAATGTCTTTGTATCCCTCCTAGAAAGCACAACCCTGCTTCCACCTTCTGTGTAGTGCCTTTTTAAAAATTTAAAAATTTAATCTCAGTCAGGATTTTCCTGTTTATCTGTGTCTTTATCTACTTCAAGGTTCTCCAAAAGGCAGAAGTTCCCCACAGTGCAAGGCTGCACATGCCTTCCATTATTATTTCCCAATCTATATTAAACATAATTATAATATAAAGTTTGTAATGTAAAAACATAATCTACTGTCAAATCTTCTGCTAGGCTTTTGTGCATCGTGCTTGAAAGTTGCTTGCAAGAACTGTATTACTGCCATTTGTCATTAATATGACGCACAGCATCATCAGCCCCAAACATCAAAACCATTTCTGGTTAACCTTGGGAAATCTATCAAAATTATTTTACTATCATTTGGCAATTGCATTATTGTAGATTTTGCAGCAGTTGCTCTCACCATCAAACATCCCCAAAAAATGTCTATGAGATGCTGAACTACTAGACAGCGTATTTGTCAAACATTAAAATCAGGAAGGTGAACAAACCATATTCTGGTGTCTTACAACATATGTCAGAACAGGCAGGAGAGTTAAGAGTTAACTGGCACAGCTTGTGTGTGCACAACTTAGAACTGGAACAATTTCCCAAGCCCCTGGGTCTCATTCTCTGATGTTACAGATCTCACCTTACCGCAGTTCCATCCATACCAGGTACCAAGCTACTAGGCATAATTCAGTCACCATCTCTCAATACAAAAAGGTTACTTCAAAACAGGATTCCTCTGAAATGTATAAATTTCCACTGGATTCCAAATGTAGGTTTGAATTTTTTGAATTGCCAGGTTTTTTGAATTGCCAGTTTTTCACCCACTTCTTGCACTAACTTTGAGCATTAGTTTAAATGGACCTTCTACTTCAGTAATCATTACCTGCCTTCATGCATCTTTAAAAGATAAACATCTGCTTTCAGATTTCATTTTGCCAAACTCACATGGCATCCTAGGGGTCTCTTTCCCAAATATTCATGCCCATTTGTGTTTGTAGTTTGAGTACATTGTTCTTGAACGTGGATGAACAGAATTGTCCACAGCACTCTAGATGAATCTAGCAGCACCTTTTACAAAATATTACTATTTTCCGTATTTCATCCATACAGATTGTGCATTTGTCCTTCATTTCTGCACTTGCCTCTTTTGCGTTTGTCTTCTTCCCCATGTCAAGTAACAGCGGTAATGTAGACTTGCACCATTAAACAAGCTCTCATTTTTCTGCCCGACATTTTTTCAATAATCACCCCAGTTCATACAGAAATTCTTGTAATTTGTCTTAGAGTGATGTTATGATAACTTTGTATTCTATTATTAGCTTATTTGCTCAAAGATGTGGTCTTGTGACTTTAACTACACTCAGCAGCGGAGAGAAGTGCGGGTTGTTTTGAAAACCTTTTCCCCAAGCTTCGCTGTGGGAGAGCAAGGAGAGGGGGAAGGAGGACTCTCTCTCTCTCTCTCTCTCTCTGGAGACTGCGCGCTGCGAGGGCTGTCGAAGTTGCTAGCTCTGTTCCGTTTTTTTGGGTTTTTTTCATTTTTCTTCATTTGGACTCCTTTCCTTTGATCTGCTTTGTTGCCCGAAAACCCAAGGGGGCCCGGAGGACAGCAGAGCTCCCGGGGAGCTACTGGGGCAACTCCGCCTAGCCCCACCCCGGCGGGCCCGGAGAAGAGAAACTACGTCTGGGGAAAGAGGACACTAAAATTTTCTAGCTTTTTAATTAGGTTTAATAACTCTTTTTCTCTTGTTTTCATCTTCTTCTGTGCCTTGCAGGGCACTCTGCGTGGTTTTGTTAAATAAATAGTTTTTTCTTCACTTCCATCTGAAAAATTTTGTTGTGAGTGGGGGAGGGGGTGTCAGAGCCCTTGGCTCTCTGAGGAGGCATTTGTTCAGAGCTCTCCTCACTTGGAGAATTTTATCATTAATCTAGGACAATATTTGGCACCCAACTTATTAATTAATACTTATTTTAACAACTATAGGTGTGTCTTCATTCAGTACCTTCCAATCACATATTATCAGTATATTCCCATTTCAGTATCCATCCTATGGCATTAGAAAAATTATTTGCTATGTCCTGAGCTGTATCATAAAATAAACATATTTATCATAGTGTTTGCCTAGCAGGGTTTTTTAGAAAAATCCCCTGCCACCTGCATTTCAACACTAAATGCTGAGCAGCAAGTAGCCTACATGAGTTGAGTTTCTGCCATGAATTTACTTTTTATTACACAGGAATTACTTACTGGGCTAAAATGCTAAATGTATAGTTTCAGCTGGAGTTTGGCACAAAAATAAAGAAACAAAATAATGCCCACCATGCAGTGTTCTAGACAGATAATGCTGAGAAACAAAGTACTTTATTAATTATTAAAGACTTTAAGTAGCTGACAATATTTTCAGAAAACTTCAGAGGGTGATAATTTCTCATATTTTGTCTAGCACTTTAGTCTGAGCACATACAACCCATACCTATGACATGCTAGGCTGACCTTGCAATTTGTGAACATTATGGCTCAGAACTATGTGGGAAATCTTTGGCCAGTTTCTATGCTCAATAACAACATATTTCACACTAGCAGTAGAGGATTGTTAAATTTACATTCTGTTCAAAGGTTTGATTAATTCTGGATAAAGTCAGAATATTTTGCCTCAGCTCCCTGGCAAATAAAAGGGCTAATTTTGCCCAAGATTCTTATTGCTTGGTTTGGGGAAGGAAAAAAAAAAAAAGAAAGGAAAAAAAAAACTAGACTACAGTTTCATATTCAGTGATTATATTTGTAATAGAATAGAGCACTTCACAGCAGAAATGTAATACAAAATATTAATATATGGAAGATGCAAATTTGATCCTGCAGAAATAAAGCATAATAAATATTAGCCAATATGCTAAAGCACAACTAAAACCAGCTAAATAGGAATCTATCAGTGAAGCACCCTGCATGTCTTAATGTAACTTTACTAGAATGCAAATTAAATTTATCTATGTAAAACCTCCTTTTGTTCAAACATGAAATGTTGGTTTAAAAATGTGTGTATTAGAAAATATAGAAACAGCAGATACTAACAGGAATAGTTATCATATTTATTAGTTGAGCATGCTCCCTAACTGACTGGTGGCAATGTCTAAATTTGCAGAACATGTTATTAAAATATTCTGTGTCAGTCTTTTACAGCGAAGTGATTTGTGCCTATACTAGATTTGTCAAATGTTTAGTTAGTGATTCAAATTTCCTTGGCTATATCTTATATTAAATCAATATACATTTTTTTAATTTCTAACAAGGTGTATATAACCAGTTACTGTTTTCCTCTTGCACTAACCCTGCTGCTGTTGCAGAATGTAGGAAATCAGGATATAGCATTATCATTCTCTCTGCTTCATTGTATTTTTCAAGATGCATACTGATGAGACTCAATAGGCAAATGTGTGAAGACTGAAAAGTGTTTTCCAGCCAGTAAAAGAAATATTCCTTTCTGTACCAAATTTACCTCTAACCCCCAAACTCCCCCTAACTGCTAGTAATAAAGCCCTGAGTTTTGTTTTGCATCCAATAATTTCTAGAATATCTAAGAATATCAGAGTACACAAGACATCACAGGAAGCAGAACACAACACTACTCTTGCAATTTGTGTATGGGATCATACTCTCAACCCCAGTGAATCAATGAGCTTCCTGGTATATGAATGTCATGGGACATAATCTGTAAGGGTGCTTAACCTGACTTTTCCTTGATCTCCGTGTAGTTTCTTCTCCTTCAGAAACCAAACCTGGCTTTCTGTTCTTTTATGCTATAGCAATGCTGGGGACACATCCTGGAAAGAGTCTGAAAGTGGCATGGAAATCTCTGTATTCTCCTTTCACACATAACTTCCAGGATTTTTGAAATAAAATCCAAGTATTGATAAGCACCATCCACTTATGGGTTTCAAACTGTTTTAGAAAAGGTGGAAAATCCCAGTTCTACTTGGGAGCATCAGCAAAGCCAGGAACAGAAATAACATGCTTGAGTTTACATGTAGCAACTGGGCTTCAGGGAGTCAGAGTTAATCCTACTGTTCTTCCACTGTGAGTTCATTCCCACTGTGGCAGGAGTTTTGAACTCATCTAGACAGTTATATAGACTCATCACATCATCTCTACTAGCACTTACTCCAGAGTCCTGTTTGACTGTCATATAGAGAATATTCTAACAAATATTCCAAAAATAGTATAACTATACCTGATAATAAACACTAGCATTAGGAAGTCTAAAATGGAAAACAGAAATTATTTCTTGCATGAAATAACAGGTATATAAGTGGATGGTTCTTGAGAGAACAGGGACATGTTACAGATGTATCTACACCTGTAGTGAGGCAAAAAATTAGCCTTACATGTGTTGCATTAAAATCTGTTAATTAATATATTTAATACCTATTTGTGTGTACAAAAGCACTTTCAGATAGAGGTGGAAGGATTAATTTTTTTTCCTTCCCTTCAAATTACATAGCTAAAGCACAGTTATTTGGTAATTACAAGAACAATTGTAGACTAGTTTTTGTTACTACCAGTTACCACTAATTTCCTGGTGCTATTATTGTGTGCCTAATTACGGTGTAATTACAACAGAGTTAATTTGTAGCACTAATGCACTCAGTATAAGTATTACAATGAGAAAAGACAATGAATAATAATACACTTATGTAGAGAATTACCCAATAATGTTAATTAGTTCTAGTTAGTTATTGAAAGGGAGATTGCAGAGCAGTTCTGCTGTAAACTGCACTGCAATGAAAGTACCTCTACTGTAAACCACTGGAAGGTTTCGTGAAGGCTTGAACGGATTCCATTAAAATCAAATCATGTTCTTAAACTCTGAAAAAAGCATTTGAAGCCATGTATACAAAATTCTTCAAGATGTCAATGCAACTCCACACAAGTAGGACAAAAGAACAAACAGAAACCACAACAAACCAGGGATAAAAGTTAGAGATATTCTTGTAGGGCAGGTAGGTGATCTTGACAGAGATGCCAAAAGTAAATTATTTTAGAAAGTGAAATCAAGGCATTCTGATAGAATTGAAGCTTCCCAAATGTCAGCAAAGCTGATGACCCCTAGCAAATTCCTTCACCTTCCCCATGTGTGTCAGGTACCCTGTGCTAATACAGGTTGTGTTGAGCTGAAAGCATAAGGACCTTGTCCTTATGTGCAGGGTCTCAGACACACCACCTCTTTCCCCAGGCCTCACAACAGGACATCGTGTCCCCTCCATGTTGTGACACCCAACCTGGCTTCAGCACTGGGCAGGTGCGGAACACATTGAGGCTTCCTCTCCTGCTCTGTCTCCCTCCCTTCCACACTAAAGACAGCCTCCAAAGTGGCATAGATAGATGCCCATCCCAACCCAACTCCATATCTCTCTGCCTTGTGCCAGTTCCTGCCAAGCCTGGATGGAACCTTTCCGACCCAGAGGCACATGTCCTCCCACTGCCAGGTCTCTTGGCTAAGCCTGCCCTACCCTGGCACCAGGGCAGATTTCCCTAGCACCTCTCCACCCAATAGCGAATGGACTGTTTGGGGAAGCTGAGGAGTGAAGGCAGGAGAGCAGGGCAGTCTTTTGGATGTGCCACAGGGCTGCTGCTGCTTTCCATTAGCATATTTCCTTTTGCAAGTATATACACGTGGGACATTCCTCTTCATATCAGTCAAAATTTTATGAAGAAACATCAGATCAGTACAGAGCTTTTTCTATGTTCTTAGCCTATTAGAAGAAAAGTGAAGAAATACAGATAAACTGCAGCTTTGAAAAGTGCAAAGTCATCTAAGAACGTCTATTCACAGTTTGAAAATAAAATGTCCAGATTCATAAATGTCTTTGCTATGATCTACTAAGCTGCATTGCAGGGTCTCAGCATACTCCCATCAGGCTGCAAGATTTTCCTACTTAGCTTTGATTTGCCTAGTTAGCTTTGTATTCCATGAAAGAAACTAAGTGTACTCACACACTGTGAGTCAGTCAGCCTGTTCACTAACTTGTTATTCAAATTAACCTACTCATTTCCCAATATCTATAATTCTGTCAAGTGCTTCTTTTCCAGTCTCAGGCAGAGCTGGAGGCAATTGAGAGTTTAGGGAAGCAAATATTCCCCCCAAACTCCCGTTCAGCTACCAAAGGGTTCCAGATTCTTCTTGGTTACTCATGTATACAAAATTTCAGTACTGAGACATTTAATGCTGGAAAAAAAAAGTCTCACTCTTATTTCTCTTTGTATTAAATTTCTTTTTCGTTACTGAAAAAGGAATATGGGACATAATTATGAATGCAAGTGGGTATCAAAACATACCAAAGAAGGAGAGGGTGTGGGGAAGTGGAATGAGAAAGTAAGTATTTTTATTTTCTGCCTCATAGGAAAATGACTATTGACATTCTTGACCAGATCAGTCATTTGCGTATACTAGGTTTATGACTTATCTAGGACTACCTCTTCTATATTTTTTAAAGAAATACTCCAAATATTCCCACTGAACTGCATCATCTGTGTTTGTTTCTTAGCTTCAGTCAGACTCCTGATATGTTACATATCAAACAGAAGACACTGAAAAGCGTTGATATATCATGTGACCATAAAAAAATGAGGAGACAGACATTGCTTATTACTAAATCTGTCCTTTTGACTAAAAGCTTTGAGACTGACTGTAAATGTAAGATATTCTTCTTCATTACACTGTATCTAAAAGAAATGTGTACTGAAATCCAAAATTATTTCAGCAAAAGCAACTGCTTTTATTAAACTCTCAGCAAGAAAAAAAAAAGGCTGATGAAAGTCTTATGAATTCCTTCATAGCTTGTGTTCCAGATGTCACTTTTTTCAACATTTTTGCTTGCATGTTTTAATAGAGAGATAGCACATCACATTTTCCTTTCAATTTAATATTTAAATTAGTATAAATTTGAGATAGGTTTCATTTTTTAAGAAACTAGTTTCTTCTGCAACCCAGAGCACCAATTAAAATCTTCTGTTGAAATCTGTCCACAATTGTAGGCTAGAGACAAGTTGCCTTTATTTTTCATGGACTCATTAATGATTTAGAAAGGTGTAAGAGAAAGAGAGAGGAATCAGACAGCAGATCTTCTGTACACTTCTCATACATATCAATTTTATACCAAAAAAATCCCCAACAATAAAATGTAAATTACAAATAAAAATATTTTTCAATATTAATATTAATATTAATTTTGAAAAAAAAGTATTTTCATGCATATTTACAATTAGGACTATTTGTGTCATTTTCACATAGAGAAACTGAACACAAGACTTGCATATTTCAAAGAAGGCTATGTTTGAAAAATGGGGTATTGTAAATTTTTACAATTTTTAATAAAGGACCCATCATCAAAATCCCAATTGTGATAAAAAAAAAAATTGAGATTTTTTTTGAGACTACTTTTTTTTTATTATTTTTTCCCAGACTTCATCTTAATCTTTGGTTGTAAATGGCCTTGTGTCTGGACTATTGTTATGCAATTGCAGGCCCAGGAGCCTCAAGCTCTGCTCTGGTCAGCTAGATAAGCCTGGAAAAGAGTTGGGACACTGGTTCTTTCTACAGAGATCAGCAGCTCTCTCTGAGCTGGTGCAGAGCATCTTGCAACTCTTTCCCCAGTCCTCTTTTCTCCTCTTTTAAGGTTATGGATTAGTAATAGCAACACTCATCAAGCTTCATTGTGTTCTGTTGGAAAACGCAGTTTTCCAGCAAAACTCATGCTAACTGAGCAGGCCTGAGCAAAGCTTCAGCATGGTCAGGCCTCAGTAAAATTCCAACAAGCTACAGTGGTTTGTTTGCCTGAGAATGTTCTGTGGGAAGAATGCCATGAGAAAGATTAGGAGTCAGAAGTGTTATGAGAAAAGAATAAGGGAGTTAACAGGAGGATCCCTGAATGTGTGAGAACAGACTGCAGGTGCGTGTGTATCTATGAATAGAAATTTCTGTAACAGTATATAAGTCTCTCGTTTGGTGAAATAAAATGGAGCTTACTTTATATCTCATATTGAGAGTGCCGTGAGTTCCCTCTCGTCGTTTCTCTTTAGTGTTCAACTATATATGTTGATAAACTGTAATTTCTCCCTTAAAGGTCTTCAGAGTTTTCTCTGCCATTTATCAAGTGTTTTAAAATGCTTCAAAAACATATAATATATTCAAAAGTAAAACAAATCAGAAGAAAACTAGTATAATTCCATTAATGTTGAGACGGCAACTAAAAATCACAGACCATATTTGCTTTACTGTCAAGATTTAGCCAAGAAGTTGTTGCATCAGTGCAAAATACCTGTGCCCACCACATAAAATTTTCAGATCTTCTGTAAATTTAAACCATCATCAAATTCATAGATTCTGAATCATTAATTTGAGCATTACTGACAAAGCGACGAGAGGGAACTCACGGCAGTCTCAATGTGAGATATAGAGTAAGCTCCATTTTATTTCACCAAACGAGAAACTTATATACTGTTACAGATGTTACTAATTATAGTTACACACGTATTTGCAGTCTGTTCTCACATAATCAGGATTTTTCCTGGTGACTCCCTATTCTTTTCTCATAACACTTCTGACTCCCTATCTTTTCTCATAACATTTTTTTCACAGCCTAGAAACACACAGCTGTGTTCCCAGGTTTTAGCTTACTAGGATTTTTACTGAGGCCTGCTTATGCTAAGGCTTTGCTCAGGCTTGCTCAGCTAACACAAATTTTGCTGGAAAACTGTGTTTTCCAACACATTACCAAATAAACAGTTTGAATTTATGCTACTCTAGATTAATTTATTTTTTAAAACAGCAGCATTTGATGTTAGGAATTTCATGAAAACACAGGGTGAATCCCTATTGCTAAGAACCTTTCTCTAGAGAATCAAATGGTAAAAACAAACAAATGAACAGTTATAAACCACCACCAAAAAAACCCAAGGGGGTGACTCAGACCTGTTAAGAACACAAAGTGTGCAAAGATGGAAAAATACAGCTGCCATACAAATCTTGTTGCCATAGTAAGAGCCCATTTCAACCAAAGAATCAGATCACCTCATATTTTTAAGAGTTTGACAACTGAAAGCTGAGCAAATATGGTTACCAAAAACTAATATGAGCAGAAACTGTAGTATCCCAATTCAAGAAGGGTCAAGACCTGAAGGATTAGAAGATAAGCAAGGAAGTGTTCTACAGAAGCACAGCAACTTTTTTAAGTGGGCTTTCATATTAATGATGAACTCAGAGTAGTGAAAGTAGTAAATAAAATAACCCATTCCATTAAAATATTAAAAGATTTTTCTTGATCCAGGATTATATAGTTTGACTCTGCCTCTTACGGATATTAAGAAAGTAAAGTTAAAGAAAACGGCACAGAACAGCAAGTTGAGTTATGCAGGCAGTGTATAGTGCAGATACACAAAATGAACAAGCAGCACCTCCAAGAACTTGACATTTTATCATTAAAGCTATTATTTTTTCATTGATTTGATGAAGCTCTTCTTATTTACCCCAGCTGAAAACATGACCTTTATTCTTTAAAGTATTTGGTTAATTTCACTTACAGGAAATATTTTGGCAAATTACATCTACAAGGTGGGAGTAAGGTCAAACAAGTAAGAACAAGAGTTTTTCACACTTCACTCCATAGTACACAATTAATTTTAAGGGTCTATGAGGACTGAACTATGTTGTATCTGATAAAAGAGAGAATCTCACCCCAAGTCTTCACAGTTTTAGCTAAAAATTGAAATATTGGTACACACTGCCCACACACCACACAAGTCACTTGTTTCCCACTGCTGTCATTGATTAAAAGGAGTTTTTTTGGTTAGTTCTGGTAAGGTCATTAGACAGCTTGACGATCATAAATAACTCCAGTGTCTATAGGTAAATTTTATGCACAGACAATCTTTAAGCTAACTCAAGTTGACCCAGTTTCTGTCAGCAGAACAAGTTTGTATCATATAAAGCACATATTTATGTGCTTTTGCTAAATGGGGGACTAGTTAAAATACAGTGAAAAGAAATAAAGGCACTCAAATATGTTAGGCAAATTTTCACTCATTCTGAATTCTCTACTTTTACAGCCCTCACCTCTTACAAAATCTGAAATTATTGATATACTTAGAGTGATGAAAATAACCTATTATTGTGTAAAGGATATATACACAAATATGTGATATGTATATTCAGTGCTCAGTAAAATTAAGCTGGAGATTCTGTGACAGAAAAACTATAAAACTGTAGAAATATCCTGCTTCTGACATTTTACACATATGCATTAAGATGGATAATATTTTTATTATATAATTGCAACACGGTGAGTAATAATGCTAGATTATTTGACCTTTCTTCTCACACATCCCAGAGTCAATAAAATTTTTCACGTAGTGGAAAGATGTGCTATTAAAAGAATAGAAGAATTTGGGTTTGTTATTGTCAAACAGTAGTATCTCCTGATTTCTCTACTACACATTATTATGAGATCATAATGGGAAAATTGACCTAAAATGAAATTAAAGAAATTCTATTGCAATACAAACCTAGAAAACAAATGGTGCAAACACAAAAAGCTGCAGAAGTTTGGCAGTTTTTATTATCACTTGCTATGAAAACATTCCCTTTTGAGTTGTTCTTAGACTTATTAGGTGTGTCCAACAACAGAAAAAAACAGAACACTAGAGATGTTGAGATTTCCATCCAGGCTGATTTTTTGCCTATATGAAAGTGCTACAGACAATTTTGCCTTCTCAAAACTGTAATGAAAGTTTGTGATTACTGTGTTCAGAGGTCTCCTTTCAGTTAGGATTTATCATCCCTTACTCACAACCCTCAAAATGTGCATGCAAAATAAACAACATAATTATGACTGAATGGAACGAAACTTGGGTTTATTTTTGGTTGAGGTGTGGTTGCTTCTTCAATATAAATGGCATTAATTCCACTCACAATGGAAAATATATATTCTGAAATTCATTCTTTTCTTTGTACCTGTTCTTCTTAGTGCTGAGAAAATGAATCATTATTAACATGACAAGAAAAAACCCAAGTTATCAGGATGTCGAACTTCAAGTACTCACACAAATGCAATTCAAATTACACAATTTAAATGGAATATTTCCAATTATAGTTGTTATATAAAGTATGAGAGACTTATGGTGCATTAAAAAATACTGCTTTCCATCTCAGTGTGTTTTATATTCTGCGCCAGTTACTGTTAAGTTCAGACAACAAGCCCACTATCCATAGTCTATTCATCCACTCATAGCAAAGTTAAAATACTGGAGTGCTTTTTAAGTAGCCACAAAGATAGGCTGCATGAGAATAGGGAAGATATATTGCTGCTTTTTATGATGATTGCATACAGTTACAGTAGCAACTTACTGCCAAACCTCATGAAACAGCATAAAAACAGGGTTAAAATGAATCTGTAACCTTCATAGACATTTTCCTAAGATTCTCTGGTGTGGGGTTGGTGTGACTTTGTGATCCAGACCACAACCCTGCAGAGACCAGGGTCTGCCTTACAACTCTGCTTTGCTCACAGCTCTTTCCTGTATGCTCTGAATTTGCTCTGGGGTGATGCTATGTGGCAGGTGATGTAAGCCAGCAACAATCAACAGCCAAAAGTACTGGTGGAAGTGTTAAATGTCACAGAATGGACTAAGCACTGCATTTCAGAGCTAGATGTGGTTGCCCGAGCATCTCTGGTCAGAATGAAGTGACCACACTTTGTCACCCCCAGTCTACATATTGCTGCTGGTGAAGGTTTCACCCAGCAGAGAACGATGTCACATATTCTGGGGCTCGATGGTTATAAAGTATAACTCCTACCACCTCTTCACAAACAGTGATCAGCTCTCCAAAACTATGAACAACCTCAAGTAGGGAAGAGCCAGGTACAAGAACACACAATATTATTTTAGAATTATAAAAACATTAAAGTTGGAAAAGATCCCCAAGTTCCTTCAGTCCAGTCTGTGACCAATCACCACCACACCGCCATATGAACTAAAGCCAAGCACTGAGTGCCATGTCCAGTCATTTCTGAGCCTGACCCTCACCTGGCTACACCCTCCTTTCAGGGAGCTGTAAAGAGCTAGAAGGTTCCCCCCCCGCCACCCCTGAGCCTCTTTTTCTCCAGGATGAGCCCCTCAGCTACTCCTCATCAGACTGTTGCACCAGACCCTTCTCCAGCTCCACTGCCCTTCTCTGGACACGTTCCAACACCTTAATATCCTTCCTGAATTGAGGGACCCAGAATTGAACACAGGATTTGGGGTTTGCCTTCAAATCACCTCTAACAAAGCCCTCAAGTGCCCAGCACAAGGAGCAATCACTGCCCTGGTCCTGCTGCCACACTATTGTTGATACAGACCAGGATGACATTGGGTACCTTAGCCACCTGAGCACACAGCTTTCTTCCTTCTTACAGAACCATTCATAAGATCTGAGTTCTGAATAGAAAGATTGGGCTATAACTCTCTGCATTTTCAGTTTGGATTCCTGGTTGTTGCTGTATCTGGCAGAGTCACCACAGTAAAATTCTAAAATATTGCAGTTATGTTATTTGGGTTGAAACGTTTTAAGATGCAAGAAAGAAACTGAATGTAAAACATTTTGTGTGTTACTGATGTTGGAGTGATTTTTGCCTTTTCCCTTTTATATATTTGTAACCTTCCCTGTACCTTTCCCTAGTACTTTCCCAGTACTTTTCCTTATTTTTATATATTTGTAACTTTCCCAGTACTTTTCTCTACCTTTTTCAGATAAAAAGAGCAAACTCATTCCAGAGCTCCAAGCCTGGGGGGGGTACAATGCTCCTATCCAAGGTCTTTGAGACACATTTTCATTGAACAAGTACAGCTCGTACCAAGGGGAGGGAGCTCCAGAGAAGGGGCTTGACCTGGGGGGAATTGCATCACCACTTGTCCTCCTAATTTATGCTAATTTCCCAAAGCCTATAAAACTGCATTCACCCCTGTGGGGGTCGGCTTTTGTGGGCATTCTTCCATAACTGCCCCTGGAGCTCCAACAAAGATCCACTTTTGTATTTGTGGTGGTTTTGATTGGTCCAAAATATCAGCAAAGTATTTTTTAACATCTAGGAGAAATTTGGACCCCTCAGAAGCTGTTGTGGTAGGCCTGGGGAAGAGTCTGAGGGGTGGGGAGTGGTACAAAGATGGCTCCTGTGTGTCCTGAGTGAAAGTTCTGGAAGTTTTTACATCAGGTCCAGCAGAGCCAATCTCTGATGGCTCTGAAACTGATGGACATTCTTGTGGCTTCTCGCTTTCGAGTTCAGGCGGCACTGCATTCTGGTTGTCATTTTGAGATTGCTGGTTCTGTCTCGGGAGCCGCAGGTCAGGGTGGACGCATTTTGCAGGCAGCCATCGTACCCCAGTATCTGTGGAGACGCAAGCATACCCTCAACCCCAAGCAATAAGCTCATGTGGGCCTTCCCAGGTGTTAGTAAGTAGGTTCCGTACCCATATCTTCGCCCGGGGCAAACGCAACTCGCCTGACGACTGCAATGAGAGAAAGTGGTTCAAAATCACAGGATTATTCGAATTTGGTGGCACTGTAAGATGATTGATTGTGTACAAAGCTTTCTCCAATCGACTCTGTGGTGTTTCCCCATGCATTCCCCCTCTCTGCCTTTCCAAGACACACTTCAGAATACCATGAGCGCATTCCACAATGGCTTGGCCAGTAGGAGAATGCGGAATACTGAACGTATGGTTCATTCAGTAGGAGAATGCGGAACACCGAACACAGGTGCAAAAACTGCCGCGTCTTCTGTGAGGCGTAGGCAGGACCATTGTCAGTTTTCACAGTGGCTGGCACCCCCAGGACTGAGAAGGCTAATTTCCAATGGGCAATGGCATTGCGACTTTTTTCTCCAGTATGGGCAGTCGCCCACATAGCTGAGGAGAAAGTGTCAATAGACACATGCACATACTTGACTCAGCCAAATTCTGGAATGTGTGTCACATCCGTCTGCCACAGCTGCAAGGCCTTTAGACCTCTGGGGTTCACCCCCGATGGCAGAGGAGCAGCGAGTCCATGGCAGTCAGCACAAGCACTGACAATGTCATGAGCCTCAGTTGGCGTCAATTGAAACTGCTTCTGCAGGGTATGTGCACTCTGATGAAAGAAATTTTGCCATGCCTTGGCTTGTGCAATTTTGTCAGGCTGAGGTGCCACCCATGCAGGGTTGGCTAACATGTCAGCCCTGGCATTGCCTTCTGTTAAAAAGCCTGGTAAATTGGTGTGGCTTCGAATGTGCAGAATATAATATGGATGCACTCGAGCCTGAATCACCTTCCACAGGGTTCGCAACAGCGAAAACAGAGTCGCGTTATTGACTTCTTTTAGAAGTGAACAATCCAAACGTTTGGTTATGTCTGCTACATAAGCAGAATCAGTGACCAGATTCAAAGGCACCTGAGAGAACCGCTGAAAAGCCATGGCAACTGCCTTCAATTCAACCAGTTGAGCAGAGCCTGTCTCGTGGCCTTTCAGCACCTGCCACTCAGATCCTTCCTTCCAGGTAACAATGGCCTTTCCTGTTTTCCCAGAACCGTCCGAAAAAACGGTTGGTCCATTGACGGGCACCCGGCTGTTCTTTGGCCGCAACATGAGATTGACCGAATTTTCCAGCTGCAGCAATTTATGACTGGGCAGATGATAAGCAGTCTGCCCTGAGAAATTTTGCAGTGCACTTTGCAAAGGAGCGCTATTAGCAAGACTCCATTCGAAATTGTCCCGTGGTATTGGAACAACAATCATTGCAGGATCAGCTGCCACCAATTGTAAACACCAATATTGGCATTTAATTATCAGGCAGGCTATCAATTCCAACAATGTGGGTGCTGTCTTTTTTGGCTGATGGGGCAAAAAGACCCATTCCAGGATGTGCAAAGGATCATCCCATTGTTTGTTCCACTGGCCAATGATACCCATAGGTTGGAGGTCTGGAGCAGTAATGAAAGCAGTGATATCAGTAGAGGGGTCCACTCGATAAACCTGATGAGCGGAAACAGCTTGCTGCACTTCGTTCAGCACTCGTCGCGCCTCGGGAGTCAATTGTCGAGGTGAGTTTAGGTCAGAGTCCCCCTTTAATATATTAAAAAGCGGGGAAAGTTGTGCATTGGTCAGTCCCAAATATGGACATAACCAGTTGATGATGCCCAGCAACTTTTGGGCATCATTTAGAGTCTTAATAGTGTCTGAGAACTGCACCTCTTGAAGCTGTATGGTTCGATCCAAAATCTTGACTCCCAAATATTTCCAAGGACGCTGTTGTTGAACCTTTTCCAGAGCAACTTGCAACCCATAGGAGTGCAAGGCATCAAGCAGTCGAGGCTGTAACCTCCGCAACTCATCCTGGGTGGCCGCTGCCACCAGGATATCGTCCATATAATGGTAGCAGAGTGCCTCGGGAAACTGCTCACGAATTCCAGACAAGGCCTGCGCGACATACCATTGACAGATAGTCGGGCTATTTTTCATGCCCTGAGGTAACACTTTCCATTGAAATCGCTTTACAGGCTCCGCATTGTTAATTGCAGGCACAGTAAAGGCAGACTTTGGTCTGTCATAGGGGTGCAAAGGGATTGTAAAAAAGCAATCCTTCAAATCAACGATCAAGATTTCCCACTCTGTGGGAATCATCGGGGGTGAAGGCATGCCAGGCTGTAAACTCCCCACACTTTCCATCACTGCATTGACTTTTCGGAGATCTTGCAACAGTCTCCATTTCCCCGATTTTTTCTTAATCACGAAAACTCGGGTGTTCCAGGGACTGGTAGAAGGCTCAATGTGTCCCTGTTGAAGTTGCTCCTGAACCAGCTGACAAAGGGCGACTAATTTGTCTTTCGGCAAGGGCCACTGTGGTTCCCATATCGGTGTTTTTGTCAGCCATCGTAAAGACAGCGTGGAATATGGTGTGCCCTTGCACACAGTGACCCCTATCAAAAATTTGTCGTGATCCGCACCCCCCAAGCTGCCAACACGTCCCGTCCCCAGAGGTTCACTGGAGCTGGAGTGACATAAGGCCGAATGGAGGCCATGTGTCCCTCTGGATCCTTCACCAACACAGGTCGCTTACTCAATCGACTCTGTGTTGTTCCCCCCAACCCTGCGATATTCAGTCCCACTGGGCACAAAGGCCACGTAGGAGGCCACGAAGCGGTGGAAAGGATCGTCGCATCAGCACCTGTGTTGATCAAACCTCGGACTCGAACTCAATGCGGACGTGCTTTCGGCATGATGAGGGTACATGTCATCTGTGGTGACTCATTGGAGATAGATGCAGCCCAGTAGACCTGTGGAAGTCCTGGCAGTTCAGTGCCGTCACCTCCGCCAGCTTGCTGGTCTACCCTGGGAACAGAAGACTCACAAGGCAACAAGTGAGCAAGACGAGTGTGCGCAGGAATGGTGACAGGAGGATCAGAAGTGGAAACCGTAGCGTGAATTTGGCCCTTAAAACCATAATCTATGAACTCTGGAAGAACCAGGATTCCTTGGCTAGTGGCCTCAGGCCCTGCCATGAGCAGTGCACTGGTCCCCTGATCCAGGGAACCATCCACCTCCAAGGGAACCCTGTGGGCATCGTCAGATTCTAAGACGACTGTTGCTGCGGTGTAGGCGTTTACTCGGGCTGAGCCTTTGGTGCCTCCTCCACATTGACCGGGTAAGCCTGGGCCATCACCTTGTTCTGGGGGAACTGTTGTGATGGGGGGCAAATCCCCCTTTTCTCACCCCTCATCACGTTTCCTGACAAGGGTCGACCATCTACATGGTACTGTGACCTGCAGTAGTCTGAAGTGTGACCTGGCCTACCACACCTCTTACACTGAGGAGTCTCGGTCCCTGAATTTCCCTTCTTCCCGGAATTATCTTTCTGTTTAGATTTGACCCATTTCCGTTTGTTCCCAGATTTGGGCTGTTTTTTATCCTGATCAGTGGGTCCCTGATCTGAGGACAAAAACGCAGCCAAGGCGACTTTTCCCTGATTTTCTGACTGCACCCTGGTGCAAGCTCGCATCATCTCCTGCACAGAAGGATCCCCCAGTAGGGCATTGATGATCCTTCTACATTCATCATTGGCATTGTCTCTTGCCAGATGTTTCATCAGGATCTGTCTCATGGACGAATCATCAACCTGCTTTTCCAAAGCTGCTGCCAGCTTTTCAAGAAATGACATGTGAAGTTCAGATTGCCCCTGCCGTATCTGTGTATACCATGTTTGCGGGGCAACTAGCTCAATAGTTTTCAAAATGGCTCCCACACCGAGCTGTTGGGCTTGCTCCAGGATCCGAGGATCCCAGGCAGCTTGAACGTTGGGGTTAGTATAAGGTCCCTCACCCATGAGGACCTCCGCCCCAATCAAGCGCCTAGGATCCTCGGCAGGCAAGGACGCATTTTTCCTCACCTGTTCCTCAACCATCGCTTTCCAATTGTCCTTAAAAGCGCTGTACTGCATGGGGTGAAACAGCACCTGAGTGAGGTACATAATATCAAAAGGAGCAAGCAAATCACTCTTTATCACTCTAAGAAGTTGCATCACCACGGGAGAAGACAAACCAAATGTCGCCACTTTGGTTGCCAAGTCGTTTGTGACGCGCCATGCGATGGGGGAGTGGCTGTTCCTTGTGTCCATGGCATCTGGGCCAGGCACATACACAGGAAAAGCCTGAACGTCCCCTTGCGGGAAGCCACCACCATCCGAACCTGTCACAGCAGATTCGCACCCCTCCCTCTGTTTGGGCAACCCAATCTTCCCTATAAGTTCCCAGTCCCCCGCCTCCAGTGCACCCTGCTTGACTGTCTCCCAGAACTGCATGGAGTCACGCGGGCGAAAAATCCTCACGCCATTGCGGTGTCTCCAAGGATTAGTCAAGATCCAATGCCCCTTCTTTTTCATCGCCTGTGCGAGCCTCCACCCAGGAGGAAGAATACCTTCCTCATCACTCTCTGAGTCGTCTGAGCAGGGCTTGCAACCAGCACTCCCCCTCACAAAGGACGGAGACTGGCCGGAGGCAGCACCCGTGCTAAGAAACTGCACGGCGACCGGGGTGGGGGAGGGCCAGGAAGACGGCGGCGACACCAGCGCGTCGCCAGGCGCGCTCGCCAAGCCCGCCGGCACAGCGCCAGCACGCTGCGCCAGGGCCTCACTTGCCACAGAACCTGGCAGAGGAACCGGCACCTGCCCAGGGCCAGGCACCAGACCGGCTGCCGGGCCGCCAGGAAGTCCAGACCCCATCCGGGGACCCGGGGGATGGACTCCTGGGCCAGCCCCACACGGACCGTGGGGCTTGCAGGAGCAGACCTCCATCCGCTGCTGAATTTCGGCCACTCCGACCAGTAAATTATGGAAAAACGAAAGCGGAGGAAAGACCGCCGCGTCCGCCAAGCCGCAGGGGAGCCGGGCTTGCCCCGCACCTGCAGGAACGCCAATCAAAGTCCCCGCAGTGGAAGCGCCGCCTGCCGGCGGCTTCCCTTCCGGCTCCATGACCGCCCCGTGAGTGACCCTGACCATGAGACACCAGCTGCAGCCAGCTGCCGAGCCAGCGCCGGTTCGCACAGCCCCGACGCCACGGAATCGGCCGCACCCACGGTCACCGCGGCCTGGGGCTGCGCCGGTGCCGCGCCGGCCGTGCTCGGCAAAACGCCGGCCTCTCCCGAGCCAGCCGCCGCCCACGCGGAAACCCCCGTGCCGGCCAAAACCACCGGCAGATCCGGAACCGGAACCCCTGCAGCCGCAAGCGGCTGGCAGGCAGCCAGAGCGAGCAGCTGCGACTCCCGGTCCTCCGCAGCACTCCCCACCCCTACCCCACCAGCCCCCGACGCGCATCCCAGCTGCCCACGGGGGAGGGGCAGCCCGGCGCCACTCCGCAGGGGAGGGGGGAGGTTCTGAGGCTGCGCACTTCGCAGCGGCAAGGGCGGGGGGACCTGCATGGCGGCTGCATCAGAGTCGACCCGCGGCCCTCCATTCCACAACTACCAGGCCAGCTGCTCCGTCGGGTGGACATAAGTGCGCTTAGGTGAATCAGCTGGAGAAACATACTGAGGCCTCACAGCAGCATCCGCCTCCAGGGACGGGACGTCAGAATCCGTCTGGGTCGGCGCGTCTTTCACGCTCCGCCCCAAAGCCGAGAGCAGGGGTTCCACGTCTGTAGAAGCCCATAGCTGCGAGTCACAGAACGCCTGCCCTTCCAAAGTGTCCCAAATGTCTCTCCAAACCCCATGGAAGTGGACTGTAGACCTGTCTCCCCGCATCTACTCCATGGCCAGAGCGCGGCCGACCACGAACCAAAACTCACAGTCCAGCACCACATCCCAAATGGCCCGGGACACGTGGCCCGCGACCCACTCCAACAAGGCCCGAGCGACCCGTGCCGACTGATCGGATGCAGGGCCATCCTCAGAGACCTCCAGAAAGGCCCGCAAGAGCCCATCCGCAGGAACGGGGGGGTCCATGTCCGCATCAGAATCAGCCATGCCTCAGGGCAGGCAGGGGAGAGATCCGGGCCCAGGGGCAAGACTGCCGCGTACCTGCAACTGCGCGCAGTACACGTCGGTGGTCACCAGATGTCGCTGTTGAGCTGCTAGCAGAGTAAAGAAGCCAGTTCTCAGTGGCAAGAAGGAAAGACCTGTGCTAGCCACAGTGAATAAAATGTGTCTGTGTATAATCAAGACCAGGGACCAAAATTACCCTAGGAGCAAAAATTTAAGGAAATGTAAAAGGGAGCATGAGACTGAAAGTTAGAGGCTTCTAAGAATTATAAATTAAGGGAATAAGAACTGCAAGGCATGGCAGGGAAATGGAGGGAGGAGTTGATTCCTAAGCATGTATAATGAGATCAAAAAATCAATCCCATAAATTGGGTAATCCCTACTTAGCATTTGTATTAAAATAACATCCAAACCTTCAAGGATAGAGTCTAGGACAGCTATTATATTACTTAGACACCCTTGCCATTAGAAGGTTTTTCACAATGTCTAATTTGAGCTCAGTACTTGTCATACTGTTGCTGGCAAAATAATTTCAGCTTAAACAATTTTATTCAATTATTTTATTGCAAATTAATATAAACTTAATTACTGACTTGGGTATTGGGGCGGGGGGGGGAAGAAGACAATTAAAATTTTCCCTTAGGGAAATACCTGACCTCTTCTCCAGCTCAGTCCAACTCTTTTCCTTTCAAGGCCCGACTTTCCCCACTGTCACCATGTTACACTCAGATACACTCCCACTCCCCTTGTTGAGGTGTCTTTCTAATGGTTTTTCATGGCTTTTGTGTATTTTTAAAGTTAGAGCGGTGTTGGTGGGTTTTTTTACAAGTTTTTTTATTAAGCCATTTACTGTAATCTTGACCTCTTCCTCCACTGAACCATTGTCAATTAATCCCTATCTTGATTCTGCAAACTATTTTTTCAAGAGTGCAATGTCAGGTTGCATTTCATCTATCCCATTTGTCCAAGCTGTCAACATAATTCTAAAACTTAATTTTACAGTACTTGCAACCAATCCTGTTGTATTTCCAGGCAGTCTCCCCTGTCACTCAGATCTTTCTTAGAAATGGCAACTAGTGTTTTTGATGGCTTAAATTCTCAACTACATTGATTCTGGAAATCACCACTTCATAAAATTTCTTTTCATTTCTCTTCCCCTGAAAACGTGAGCATGCTTTTTTTTTTTTTTTTTTTTTACCTTCTATTATTTCCATTATGTGCAGTAAAACACCCTTCTGATCACATACACTATATCAAGAACTTGTGGAATATCTTTGAAAGTATTTAATTCCAATTAGCTGTAAGGCATTCGTTAAAGAAGTGCTAACAATCCAAAGTGAGGACAATAAGATTTAGAGTCCCCCCTTATCCCAGCTGTCCCAGAGGTGCCAGGCTCAACCATACACCCTGTACACCCTCTCAGAGCCTGCACTCAGTCAGAGGCCACTGCTTGTGTAACATGCCTTGAAGACTTGGAACAAATGCAGATGTTCTGCTGAATAATTTTCAAGACGAAAGAGAGAAAAAACGTTTAGGAAGCTTTTTTTCCTTGCTGAAAACACTTATCTGGTTTTAAATAAAGAGAAAAAAATACCAGGAAAGGATATTCTTAGTGGCCATATTTCAAGACATAATTCCACTTACAAAATAAAGATTTAAATTCAATACATCCTTTTCATACTGATAAGGAAATCTTCCATAATCATGGACCTATGCAGGAAAGAGTAATCAATATGAAATATTCCATAAACCCCTGATTGTATCACATCATGGTTTTTAGCCAGAACACCCACTGGCTAAACTCCAAGTTAGGAAGAGCAAGGCAATCAGTAAACTACTGCTGTGGAGAGCATGCCAATGCTGATGCTATGCTCAGATTCCCTGCCAATCTGGGGACTAACCTGACAGGGAATGTTGGTTTTTGTCTCTCTCTTATTCACACAAACGCACACACACTACTTGCAGATCCTCAACCTGACCACCTTTCTAATCATTGTTCTCCAAGTTAAATATCTTTGCAGAAATGCTTCCAGTCTGGCCTGATTTAAAGCTTTTTTTTTTTAGCTTTCTTTTTTCTTTTTTTGTTTTAATTGTTAAAGAGAAAAAAAATATCTGAGGCTCTATTTCAGTCTTGTGAAGTTTTCCCCTCACTTGTTGATTTTCACAGTTATTTATGTATTTTAATGTAGTTTTCTACAGGTCATATGCAATGTATATCATCTTGTTCTGAAAGAAATAGGTTTCTTATTCATCTTATTAATTAAGAGCTTATTGGACACTAAGTCTGTGCACTTCTAGACAGAGGGAAGATAAAAATACTTTGTTAACATGTTGTTAGCAGCATTTAATTTCCAACTGTTAGACCTTCATTCATGTCTGCTAATGTAGTAAAATTAATCCTGTAATTTTAGTTGCTTAATTTTTTATTAATGGCTGTGTGATTTCTTAGCTATGCTGTTGTCCATTTAACAGAAAAAATCTTTTTTGTTCCTGTGAAAGCTAGCAAGTGAGAGAGGGAGATTTGATTTTTCCTACACTAAAAAGTCCTGTCTTTTCTATTTCCTTTCAACCCACTGACAGCTGAAATGAAAAGAGCTGCCTACCAGCCTGTGAACACCCCTAATTACAGCTGCTCTACAGGGTCATGCACATGCTTATGCTCCTGTATGCAAGGTCTCAGATTGTGATTTTTCTTCTATATATTAATCAATATCATCTTTTTCAAGTTTGAATCTTTACAGCAGGCAATGTAAACCTTGAGACACCAAAAAGGGAAGCTTTCTGGCTTCTACTAACAACAAAGCATTCAAAAGTAACTGAATAAAATTTGTGAAAATATTTGCCCTTTTTTCTGTATGTGTCATTTATTTTTCTGACCATCTATTCTTTTGTCTCCTACCTTGTATTTTGTTACTTCATGGCAAGACTACTTTTAGCACAGGTTTGCAGATTTGCAGATTGTAACTCCAGGCCTCAGTTACAGGAAGAGATATCAGCCACATCAAAAAAAGTTTTTCCCTCCTACTCCTGGCTGGGTCAGGGGAAAAGACACTTGCATTCCATTCTCAGTTCACTTATTCTGTTGCTGGAGTAGAAGAAGGAAATGCTGTCTCCTCTACCCCACAAAACACATGATATGGAATTCTAAGAGGATGGAGGAAACAAGTACTGGCATTATTAAAATGGAAGGAAAAATAGTAAGTTGCATCAAACAGGATGGTCTGAGGAACACACACTGTGAGAAAGAAGTCTCACTGCAGGTGGAACTGCTGCTCCACCAGGCTTGTGCCTGCCTATGTGATGTAGAACAGACCACCTGACACTCCAGGAGATTAAGACAGTTAATTGAAGCTGAACTCTAGCATAAAGATTGTGTCCAAATAAGATTACTTGGGGTTTTGGGGCGGCTGTAGAAGTTTTGCTCAGTTTTAGCTGCAATTCTCTGAAAACTTAGCTTCAAGCATATACAAACATAGTGCAACAATGCACCAAACTCTCTAAAATATGTTCATGTCTACAAACAATAGCAAAAAGCTTTTTGGGAAGAATTGCTTTGTCCTTGTTGGCTAACATTCATTTGCCTCCTCCATAAGCCTTTGATTTGAATTCACCCATAACTTCAAAGGTATTCCTCACTTCGATCCAAACAGTCATGCTCAAAGGCCTACTGTAGATTCCAGTTGAGTTTCCTTCAATACATAATGCTTGTGAGAAACAAAGTCAAAACTTAGGTTTAAAGGTTTTCATTTTATCATTAGAATGGTTTTATTTAGAGATAATCTGCTATGAAGTGAGTGTACAGTAAACAGTTTCATCTGGAAGACACAAAACTATTTCTAATAATAAGTCCTTCAACTCACTTTTACTTGAAATTACCATGTCAAAAGTATTCCTATTCCTCCTCTCTTATGTAAAAAGGCAAATTCACACAGGATCTTTTTAAAAACATTGTTACTTTTTCCTTATTTTGTCCACCCCAGACTCAAATAGTGTAACACTCACAACTTATATCTAGGAAATTATTGCTTCTTTTTACTTTCTTATCTACCTGTATAAATCTGTTATCCTCTATTAGCAAGCATCCAGCTATGAACTAAATAGCTTTTTTATGTAGTTTCTCAAGGTAAATACCATTTTCTCTAGGCAAGTACTATCTTTATGGACTATTCTGCTGCTGGAAAGGATTTGCAATGTGCTATAAAATAATTCAAATAATGTAGGTCATTAATCTCTTTTAATACCTTTTTTTTCCTCCTGAACAAACCTTTGATTCTTTCTAATTTATTTATAAGGAGCCACAGAGATTTCAAAGTTTGCATTCCATGATTTGCTCTAATATGTAAACATTTATTCCAGAAATTATTTACTAATTGGAAACTTGAAATAGTTTCTATTAATAACACATTATTTTATTTTGAAGGGTAGAAAAAAAAAATTAAAATCATGAGAACAAAAGGTATCAACACAAGAATGAGTTTCCTGAGAAAAATCCCTGTCTGATTTGTCTGCTACCCTCTTCAAAGACTTGTATCTCTCAATGGAGGCAACACAGATTTAAGGAGATAGACACATAACCTGATACCATCCCATTTGCACAGAAAAAATATTTTTTTTCCCTAATAAATCTAGACACATTTTGCTGTTAGGAAACAAAAATTCCTCCCCTTAGCTGTAGCACATATTTACAACTCCAAATCTTTACATCCATTCTAAAATTTGTTAGAAAAATGAATGAGGTTCAGAGTTTTATGATCCTCTCATAAGCAAGCTAATAAAAGCTGTACCTGGTACTACTTTTGGTAGCACCTTAAGGTAGGTCGTACGAGGTGCTGTTGAGATCCTCTTTCCAGGATCTCTTTGCATACTACTTGGTACACCAAATATCACCCCAGGATTATGAACAGCAGCATGGCCTGCCAATCTCATATTTGATAACCAGATGAATTATGCCTTGCTTAGGAGTGCAGTGGGAATATGGTGACCTGTTTGTGGCAGCATGCATCAAAGAACACCATGGGCCAAGCAAGGAAAATCTGGATGAGAACAGCTAATAGAGTCAGAGACTTCAAAAACAAGGATCGTATTTTGAGAATGACTCAAAAAGGTTGGTTCAAAGATTCAGGAGACACAAAGAACCTACATGCACCAAAAACTGTTACCAAAAGGAAAGAACATTGTGCTTATGTCCATTTCAAACAGAAAAACTAATGAACTTAGACTACATCAAAAGATTTGGCTTGTCCAACAAACTTCTTACCAACATAAATAGTGGTACACTGAACTAAAGATCCTTGAAGACTGCAAATTTACTCTCACCAGAGGATTTTAAAAAAAGGCTAGATAAATATCTGCCAGGAAAAACAGTTGTAGTTCACACTGGTCTTAGCAGGGAAAAGGGACAAGGACCTTCCAGCCTGACAGGTCATCAAGGCTACGAGTCAGCAGAAAAAAAGGGGGTTTCCAATTAACTCTCCAAAATCACACTACTCTTATTTTCCAGGCCTGGACCCTCATGTGATTGAAAGGAGGAGCCACTTGATTTGACAGGCTCTTGTGTTGCTTCAGTACCTTTCATGGCATTTTCTAGCTCATCAGCCTGACTTGCCTTTCCTGGGTTTGACATCAATAAGTCTCGAGGGAGAGAGGAAGTACTATAAAAGTTATCATCCTATTTACAAACACTACCAGACCAGTGCAAGATGAAATATCACCAACCATCCATTCTCATTTATTTCTATTGAATAGATAGGGTGAAATCATTAGCAGCCATGCCTTATTTTTCTCTAAACCGGAGACAAGGATGCTTAATTTTTTATAGCACTGCACAAAACGTCAATGAAGACACAAAATTGTAAACAGTGCAGAATTAGGCAAATCATGTAGAGTCTATTACACAGCCCAGCAGGCATCTTTACTTCAAAATATTCCTTGGCAAACTGTTTGCAGTTTTAAATCTTTACATTAAAAAACTGATATATTATGATTTTACTAGATTGAAAAATCTTTAAAGCTACAGAAACACCAACCGATTGCATTGAAACAGCAGACAGCTTCCAGCACTGGGGATGCACAATAGAAGTGCGCATGGAATGTCGGGGTTTATTGCTCCATGCGAGACGAGAATGACATAACACCAATGTGATGCAGAGAGTCGTCTACCTTTATTCTTCAGCAGTGCTTCTTTTAAAGCCTTTTACCTTCCGTACACGCACCACAGAACTCTACATATGGCTCGTACATGCTCCATCCAATCATATAATTGGTTACATGCAATTAACACGAGCTAAGCACGCATTATATGATTGGTATATACTAAAACCACAGTTTCCTACTTTTGGGCAATATATCCTGTTTTTCCTTGGCCAGCAAGGAATCTCCAACTTTTGGGCAATATATCCGGTTTTCTCTGGCCAGCTGCCTGCTTTCTTGCAGCATCAGCAAAATACTTCCTCTAATCTATCCTCAAAGACTTTCATAGGTCTGTTAAGACAGACCAGCTGTTAAGAGAGACCAGGCCCCAACAATGGAAAGGAAGAGAATATGTGTATTTCAAATGCAAGGGCAGAGTTATTTTATCCAACAGTAAATGCAGAGCACAAAGAAATCAGATATAGCTACCTTTTCAGAGAGCAGATTCTGGCTATGAGATTAGCTCACTTCTGAGCACAAGATAAAGGCAGGGACACACACAATACTAATTTTTCTCCTATGACAGATTCATGATTCTTTCCTCATGCTGCCAATAATTGTAGTCCCAATAGCTGTAAGGCCTTCGCAAATTACTTCAATGAGAATGGAATCAAGACCAATTAGGGTAATTTATACACACATACATGCATATATATATAAATTTATATACTCAGTAATATATGCTGTGAGACGTGGTTCTTCTCAAATTCTTCTGCAGAGACTTCCACTGATTCAGTTTACATCCCTACTGTAACAAGCACCTCAGCTGCGCAGCTGCCATTGGCAACACAAGATCATGTTGGTTTATGTTTTCATAACGCCCCCAAAAACCGCCTTTCACAACTGCCAATGCATACAAAGGAAATAACAAGGAAACAGATAGTTCTACTTACAGAGGCTGACAAGAAAAAAATCAGAAGCTGGTAAAATTAATCTTTTTTGAGAGATGATGAGCCCTTGGATCTTAGAAGCATTCCACAGCTAAAAGTATGGAAGAATTTGATGCCCCATGATTTTACAATCACTCTTCTGTCTTTTCATAAATGTTTACCAAAAAAATTGCAGTCAGAGATAAAATACTGTATAAGAAGTATAACAATGAGAAGAATATAGTATGTATTTAATAACAAAGTTTTGCATTTTCTAAGGCAGTGTACACAAGTAGCTTTAAATATGAGATTATTGTCCATCCATACCAGGCTGGAATAAAAAAATATTTTAGTTACTTGTTTTAAAATATGTTTTATATTTTAAGTGTACCTGAAGTCTCTGAGTTTTTTAAAATTTATCCTCAGGATAGTTATAACATTCTTTAGATGTTTAAGTTGTTTGCTTTGTTTTAAAGCACAAGTTTATTAAAAAGTACTGTAAAATTTAAGTCTACCTTGACTCAGGTCATTCTTGGAATCATATGGTTCAAGAGAGCCTCATGTCTGACTAAGTTGTGATTACTATTTTAATGAGGTATTCAAGGCATAAAAATGCATTTCAATAATAGAAGTCAATAAAGAAATTTAAATTCATTTTATCACTCTAAGACAAATTTCAGCTATTATCTCATTAACACAGCATTTTAACTGATGGCAGGACAACAAAGACAGAAACCTATGTATTCTTGGGGTACATGTGTTAGGAATATTAGGTGAGTCAAGAGGACTGACTATTTCAGCATCTCACAGTGAAAATACTGTCAGAAGGCATTTTGGGATCCTGTAATAAAAAGTACGACTACCTACAGGGTATTCTATTAGTTTTAGTTAAAACTCTAGAATTTAATGTAGTACAGCACAGCACAATCTATATTTTTCTGTTTATATGTATAAATATTACTATATTAATTTAAAAGCAGCTTATCTAGTTTCAAAACCTATGTCTGAAACAAGACACATGTCTTGGTTTGAAAGACAGGTGTCTGCCAAGAGAGGTTGAACCCTCCCTTAGGACAGAGAATGTGATTTTTCCCCTCCCTCCAAATTATTTAATTTTGAAAAATCAAGGGCTTTCAGGCAAAGGTATGGGAAAAAGGAATATCAGTTCTTTACTAGTATGTATAAACAAGCAAAAACAATAATAGCAACCACAACTAGAATCAGAAACCAATAGCAGATGACTTGTGAGCTGCTGAGCCTTTTCCCGTGTGGTGTAATCACGGTTGCAAGCAGCAGGGGCGCTGTTGAGCTCCCAGCCGGGCAGGGCAGGTGCGATGACTCCCAAGCGGCTGCAGGTGGCGCTGTGGTGCAGGGTCAGGTCAGCCTCAGGCAGCTGGTAATAGCGGGCAGGCTGAAAAGCAGGCAGCCAGGCAGCTCAGAGCAGCGAGGGGATAGGAGCAGCAGGGATAGGAGCTGGCTCTCTCCCTGGCTAGCTAGCGAGGTAGCAAGGATTTCTGCAGTCACAGCAGACGCCGCGGTCTCGTGCGGCAGAGGGCGGGGGCCGGCGGCAGAGGCAGCTGGACTGTCCCAGCAGCAGCTGCGAAAACAACGCAGCCCGGGGAAAAGTGCACTTCCCAGTGCGAAAAAGGTTGAATCAAAGCTCACCCATCCAGGAGAAGAAAAAGAAACAGGGCACAGTTGGATTTCCTCTGGTCGCAGCCGAAAAGCGAAGAGCAGCCTCTCCTCTCAGCGTCCGAACCACAAGAGACTGCGTTCCAAGGGCTGGCTCTTCCCTTACCCTGCCCTGCCCAAGCACACCTTTGGTCTTTTACAAAAGACTTGATGGCTCTAAACATCCAACTATTTGTTGCTTAGTAACAAGAATGGGAAGAAATTCTAAATGTACTCAACCCCCAACAACATAGAAGACAAAAAAATTTAAGACAGATTATTAACAAAGTGAACAAGAAAAATTCATACCTTAGATCCTGTTACAAGATCTTATCATTTCAGATTAAATAGGTACACCAGTGCCCTTCAGTTCATCCTGAATGTCTCACAACTTAGATTTTTGGTCATCTTTACTGCCTTTTGATTAATAAAATAAGATATATCACTTGCATTAAGTGCAATGAGCTTAAAATGTAATAGTATAACAGTGAACTCAGGAACATTGGACATATACAGTAGCTTTATAACATTGCTTTATTATACAATATATTCCAGGTAGAGTAGCTATAAAGAGCTTGTAATCATCTCTATGCACTCCCATTAATTAGCATGTATCATCATGCAAAGCAAAGATAATTTGCTTTAAAGTGATTTTGAATGAACTGCAAGGAGACAAACAGCCCTCCTGAAGAGGGATCAAAGAGCTTAGGATGTTGAGCTGGGCACTGATTACTTCCCCAGCTGGGAAAGGAAGAGGCAGCCTGTAGAATCACAGTTTCCTGGGAGGAGCCACTGGCAGGACTTCCCCCTGTCATGATCCAGTTTTAAATTTATTAGAAATGCATCTGCCCGAATTAAGGTGCAAACGAGACCATATGCCAAAGCCAATAGTGTGAGTTTTATTTAATTGTAAATATGATAGAGAGAGAAAAAAAAAGGAAAAGAAATAAATAGAAAAGAGGTGGGTGGACAGAAAGGAGTAACAGACAGAATACAGAAAACATCACCATTCTGTGGATCCCACTGGCATCCCAATGATCCTCTTCAGCTGGTTATCTTGGTCGTGAGGGTCACCCAAAAAGCACAGAATCCAATGGATTAATATACGCTCAAGCCAGGTGGGAATGCCCAGGTATATCCCTTGCGGGGGGACCAATCTCTTGCAGCAGATTCTGGATCTGTTGCATCATTTTGCAACATGTGGAATCCTGTGGTGCAAGGCCTCTGGGGAGCACTGTGGGGGGTCTTTGATGGATTATGGCACCACCTTCAGCTGCCTCCCACGTGAATGTCCCATGGATGTGGCCTGTAGGGTGGGGGGTTCCACAGCTGGGCCAGTTTGTGTAAAGGAGGAGGGGTGTTCACTGCCTCTGATCAGAGGTTATGCCACACACCCAAAACTTCCTCCTCCCCTCTCATTTTGGGGGGACTCTGTGTAAACCTGGCTTCAGTAGGCTGTGGTCCCCCCCACCCCAAACCCAGCCAGGGATGATTCTCAGCAGAGCTCCTGGGTTTGTCTTTCTTGTGGATACATTCCGTTCCCTCAGCCTGAGATGACTGAACAATAGTGTCCCATTTATCTTATCTAGGCAGCTTCACTCACAATCTGAACTTCAAGTTAGGTGTCTTCAAGGAGCGGTCTGGTTGTAGCTTCTGTATACAGTTTTTGCTATAATGAGCAAAACTCTTGCATAACAATGTTTAAGGCATGAATCATTTGAGCTCCTGACACCCCCCTACCACAGAAGAACTCACCTGTTCTATCAGCTGGTGAGATAATTCTGGGCATTCTCCCCCTCACATGAATGGGTGAATTAGCCCAGGCCAGACAGGCAACTGGTGAAGGAGTTATCTCTGACACCAGAGAGATGGGATACAATAAACATCCCCACTAATAAGGGACAACTTGGCTTGAAAACAAGATGTGAGGAGATAAGCTGGAATTTCTGACTGACAGACACTTCACTTTACAAACTGTAAAAGCTACACAAACTTTCAGGGAGGCAGAAGTCTCCTACACACACTGGAATTGTGTAGAGCTTTTCCTCGAAGGTGGACGCATTTTCGTGATTACCTTTCCAGAAACTGAGGCAAAGGACACTATGTGTACTCCATCACCAATTGGTGCTAAGTTACCTTAACTCCTAATCTATGCTATTTCTTCACTAGCTGTAATATAGGTATCTTTTATTGTGCACTGTAAGAATAGACTCCGTGGGGTTTAGTTATGGGGATAAAAATAGAGACAAGAGATCTCTAAAGATGAGTTTTAGAACATGAGGGTTTATTGCGAAAGAGCATGGGCGTGAGAGGCCTGCTGGGCTGCAAGACGCAGCCCAAAGCAGGCCAGAGAAAAGAGAGAGAGAGAGAGCAGAAAGAAGAGAGTAAAGAGAGCGTAAAAAGAGAGTGATTTGCTGTTTACAATGCAATAAATCATCTTCTCTGTTGAATATTCTAATTCCCTTTAACCAATCTAAGACAAGCTACAAACTCTACAGCATTTACATACAACCTATAAGAATCATCACATTACCATACAGGGTCATGTTTCAAACCTTAAAAATCTACCTTTTGGGATTTCTACCAGGCAGGTAGGGTCTGCTCTGACCTTTGGACCTGCCTGGGCAGAGGGCATTGTTCTATCAAGAAGGGGGATTACCTTCCTTGGCCATACCATTGTTCTCTAGTTACTCTACAGCTCGAACCTTGTCCTCATCTCAATCTCGCTCATATTTTCCGTATTCTCAGCATCTTTTGCAAGGTAATCATATCTATAAGGCTTTCCTATTTCATCTTCCCCAACAGTGCACTGTATTTTTTATCTCCTAGTAATACTTTTTGGTTTATCCTGTGTAGTATGCAGTCTGTTTAAAGTCTTATGTCCGTTAATCTTGTGTCTACTCCATAAATAATTAATTTTGTGACAGACTTAATTGGCCACTGTTAAGAACTTGGGAGCGAGAGCCATTTGGGGTGCAGGCCACTTCAAACAGAGCTACTGCCAGAAATCTGAGTCAAAGGCAGTACTTATCTAAGCTCTCCTCTCCATTGATAACAGAGCCAGACTACCAAGACAAGTAGGTAGGATAGGAAGGCAGCTAAAGTTTTATGTTAGAGGTGAATGCAAACACTCTCACCTGTGTGGCAGCTTTTCCTTACAAAGTTACCCAGGCTTTCTTTTTTTAAGGATCACTTTCAAGTAAAAAGTGTAAATTCAAGCCCCTAAGTATCTAACAGGAGCCTGAATTTGTATTATTTGCTGCTGTATTGCCTTCAGGATAATAGAAAAGATCTGATTCCTTCAATGAGGTGCTTTAGATGTCACTTGAGTTCTGATGTTTTTGCTCTTCACAGGAACTGCTTGTTACAGCTCTTCAAGTTGGAGTAGTATATGAGATGAATTTGGATTTCCTTGCCACATCTTTCTCATTGCATGTCAAAGGATCTGTTTCCAAATCACCTAAGCAAGGACGGAAAGGATGGAAGCTCCCTGTAGTACACTTGCCAGATAACTAAGTGTAGGCTGGGTACAAGAGGTAAATTCCATCTCCTCTATTGTGCAGAAGCCAGAGTGAAATATGTGGCTGTTTTTGCTTCATGTTAGACCACTACCAAAAGACTGGCCAGTTTGTTTCCAAGTTTCAAGTCATAGCTTGGAGTCATCAGGCAGCAACAAACAGGGAGACAACCGAAATTGCCATGTGATTGAGTAATTTTCATGCAAATGGTATTTAAATGTTTAGTTATAGCTCCTTTGACCGTAAGCAAGAGCCCTCACGTGGAATACATCATATAGACAAAGAATGAAGCCCAGTCTGCTGGAACTCAGTCTGAGTAACATAGACATTAACACCCACCCTGGTGAGATGCCCCATTCCTTTACTTGCAAGAGATGCTTAGATTAACATCAGTTAATAGATTCACAAGTTCCTTTTTTATTCTCAAGATAAACTTTGCAGTTAAAAAAACCCCAAACAACCAAAAAGAGCAACAACAACAATTACAACAAAATTCTGCAAAACAGTGTTAGCTTTGTGTGGCTTCATTCTTTTTATAGATATTCAAATGATGCAGCTTCACTGATTTATAACATTTACTTTGGTTTGACTTGGTAGAGAGAATAATCTCTCTACTTTGGTAGAGAGATTATTCTTACAGACCAATTCTTTCAACAGACCAATTATAATGAAATGTACTGCTTAGTCAACAGCCAGCATACTCTATAATACATTTATTCTTTACTTCCATGTAATTTACTGCCCTGGACAGCCTTGTTCATCTGTAACTATTTTTCTTTGACATAGAATAGAATTTTATTTTGTTCTTAAAATAAACTTGTGTATTTTAAATGGGGTGAAGTAGCATTTCACTTCTAAGCATCATGTTGCGCTCAGTGGGCACAGATCTGTATTACACCAGTCAGGACATACACAAAGGAGTAAAATTATTTAATACAATGCCTGGCATTTTACCCCATACCATGGTGTTTATTTTTACAAATCAGGCTTTATAAATAGAAGCATTTATACCATGTATTTGTTTTGTATTTACAAGAAAAAGCTTCAAACAAGCTGCCTTTTTTTGAAAGGTCCATTATTGGGTGCTCACTCACACATGTGATTACTGAAGTGTACTTTTTTTTAATTTTCATTTGCTGACTGAAAGTATCCATCTAGGTGGGAACTGACTTAAAGGTCATTTGCCTCCATGTAATTGCAGTTGGAAAAATGGGCAATCCAATCAAGATACTTTGTTCTTTAACTTGTGCTCTGTGGCCTTTCATGAGAGGGGACTGGCCTGATACATAGTTCAACTCTGGAGATCTTTTTATCTTGGTCTGCCTGACTGGCTGCTGGAAATCTAGCTCTGAGTCTCTCCATACTACCTTAGCCCCTCTAAGGACGAGAGCAAACCTTTGGAAAATTATGGCCACTGAGATGTCTTCCAAGCTGAAAACTATTGAAGGTGCATCTAAAAAAATCAGCATCATGTTTATTGCAATGTTATCATGGTTTCATACTTTAGATGTATTGCATAACCATCCAATTCACATAAAATCTGGCATGAAGTCACAAGAATCACTGCTGAAAAATAACTGATTTGATTTGATTTGATTTGAACCAAAACCACCTGGAGAACTGGGTAAGTGCCTCACCTTCCTGAAATTCAGTTAGCATAGAACTAAGAACACAAAAACCTCAAAAAGAACTCCATGAAAATAGGGCTAATTAATAGTCCTCACATATAATTAGACCTGCTCAGACCTGGTCTAGCAGAGTTTCCATTGATAGTGATCTTTGAAGTGAAGAAGTGATCTTTGCAAGATTTACTCAGTCTATAACTCTGGCTGTTCCTAGTACTAAGATAAGAGAATATTTGATGCAGCAGGATGGTACCATAGGATGATGGTGAGAAGAACTGTTGCAGATCTAATTTATAAAGAGAAAATGTTGTTTGCCAGTAATCTGCCATTTCAAACAGTAGTCTTGACTCTAGTTCTCTCTTTTAAAGAGTTGCTGTTTTCTGTAGGTATATGCTCCCAAGTCTGCAAAGGGTGAACTTGCATTTTGCTGTGTTCTCCCAGAGCAGGAAAGGAAGTGAGTATGGAAAGGTCCCAGAAAAGAAAGTCATCATGCACTGATGGTACAATCTTCCATTTTATTCAATTTCTGCACAGGCACCTCTAGTCTCTCCCTCTAAATAGTGCAGGTGTGACTCACACATTATCAGGAGTTTCAGAGCAGTGTCTTCAGACACATATCCTTTTCAAGGCCTACAAAAGGAGTCACTTTTTCCCAAACTTCTGATAGGCTGATAATTGACAAAAATTTAGCTCATTGTAAAGTGGAAGGAGAGAGAATGATTTTGGGATGCGGCGTTCCTTTTCCACGGGTAAGCACTCCACGCCACAAAGAGGAGTGCAGTCCGGAGCCGGGACATGCCGGTGCATGGGCGGCAGCAGGGCTCTTCGGCAGGCAGTGGAGCTCGTGGGGACGGAAACTGGAGACGAGGCAGGCGGAAATAAGAGATGCAGGCTCCCAGGCTAGGATTCTCCAGGGAAGTTTATTGAGGGAAAAGGGGATGAGGAGCAAGGGGCGGCGAGGGGGCGGAGAGTCGAAGGCTGAGAGCCTCGAAGACCTCCGGACAGGGGTTTTTGAGGGATGGAGAAAGGGGAGTGGTTGGCTCTGAGGAGCCAACCAGGGAGAGACAGGTGGGTGGAGAGAGGGAGGGACAAAGGGTATAAATCAATAACAGAACAATGGGGAGGGGTACAAAATAGGGGTCCAATGGGGAAACAACTGGGGGAGAACTTTCTAGACTAACAACCTTAAAAGGGATAGAGGAAGGGGAGTGTGCGGGGCCAATTAACAGTTTACCGGATGCATAACTAATCCAGGGGCCGCAGGGGACCATGGTCTGTCACTGTAACCAGGAGGGCTCTCTCTGCGGCTGCCCATCCGGCCCCACAGGGCTGAGCCATCGCAACAGTGGGAGAAGCAGATTGGCCAGAGGTTTCCTCAGATGCCTCAGACATTGAGCTTGATTGTGCTCATCTTTCCTAAACGCTACTCCTTGATTGTCACTTCCCAGTTGCTGACAGAAACAATGCAACAAAGCTTTAAAAACATCAGTCTTCTACAGGTGTAGAGCCACCTTTTCCCAGTGTTTTACACTAGGAAAGCTTTTGCTAATCTTTAAAATAATTTAGCAAGAAAAGAATCTTGCAGAGAAATGCAGAACCCACTCATACTTTCTTGCTTAAAATACAGTCAGACTTTAATGCTATTTTGGCCTCTTTTGGATTAGCTGAACTCTGTCAAAAAATCTAATAAATTTTGGCTTCTGTGGTCAATAGTCAGTTTTCAGTGTGGCTTGGAAGAAATGCAGGTACTGAAAAGGAAAATGCACTCCTGCATTATCTGGCAAATTCGCCAAATCTGATTACTGCCTTTTATCTCTGTGACATGTATTTGGGTTCAATACATGTTTATCTCTGTGACATGTATGTGGGGTTCAAATTCTTGCATTACAACCTACTGTCCCAGCTTTCTTCTCAAAATGGCAAGAGACCAAAATTTGTTTCTAAAAGTAAGCTCCCTGAAAGTCTCTCAATAATACAGAATTTTAAAACAGTTTTTTCAGTGTAGTCATATTATACAGACACGATGCTGGTGCCACACTTTATACTTGCAGCAGAAAGCCGAAGAAACACCCATTTGGAAGACAAGTAAATCTTCACAGATATTATTCGTAACCCACTGCACAGTGAGAATTTTCTTATAAAAGGTGCCATGTGCTTGATCTCATAATATCTATTTTTCCCCCAAGCTGTATACTATGTACTTAATGAGGAGGATCTTCCTGCTACTATCAATGGCTGAATAGATGGATTTGAATATCACTTTCACATAGCTTAAAATTCATTAAAGATTAAGCAGGAGTGCAACTGTTCATAAAGAAAAATATTTATTATGCTAATTCTGGAAAGACTTTGTATTACTGTCATATGAGAGCCATCTGCAAATGATAGAGATCCCAAATTGCATCTTGAATGAATTATAACAGCAGGAAGAACCATTAAAAGGAAGAACAAAACAAAGACAACGAGTCATGAACTTAAAGCTAGATGTAATTTTAATTGTTTTGCTGAATTGAGTTCTATGGTCTGTTGCAGTTTTCATGTGAAGCATAGACAGAACTTTCATTTCAAATACTCATCAGCCTTATTTAAATTAAATCTTTAGTATTTCAAAAGCTTTCAAGAATGCCTCACATCTCAAGTAAAATGTTCTGATGAAAATGGAAGATAATAGTCTCATGCCATTAATGAGATAAAAATGGCAGCATTCGCATAAGAAAAATAAAATTAATTTAATTTTCAATGAACAATTAATTCTTGGACATACTAATGTTCATTGCTTTAATTTATTTGCCAACTAGTATCTTAAATAAATGTTACACAAGATATTTGCATCTTACAGGAAGCCAAATGTGGATCCCTGAAGATTGAAACACAGACAGAAGCTGTGTTTTAAGTTAGGCTCAGAAGAAAACTAGTATCTAGAATTTCAAAGTTGAAGACTTTCTTTATAACTGTGGCAGGTTTTTCATGGCTTTATTATTTCATAAATCAATTATTGTGACATAAATATAGCTGTTCCTTAAACAACAAAAAATAAGAAACCAAACAAAATGTCACGAAGTAGTTTGGGGTATAATACAAACTTTTGCTAAACTTCATTAAAATTTTGCGTTTTAATTATAGTGTATCTTACCAACAATATTGCAATAATTATTGACACTAAATACTTGTAAATACTTGCACTGAGACAATGTATGTCATGTGCCACTATAGCCTGTGCCCACTAAACACTGACTTCAGAGTGAAGAGAAAAAATTATAGATGTGCAGATTATACATGGAGCAACAACAGAGCTGCTAAAATGGAAGATGGGCTTTTTTTGAGCTATCTTTTTTCTTGAAATGCTATTTTCTATTTTTCCCTTTATTGTTTAAAGGATAATTGTCAATATGAAGTTTAAAAATGCATTTCCCTACCTCAGTTCCTGTAACAACAGTTTAAACTATTAAGTATAACAATGACAGAGACATCATTTTACCTATCCTTATGTTTGCATTTGGGGGCAGAGCAAGAGGAAAGTGGGTTATTTCTGCTCTTTTAGTTTAAGTGAAATGTCATTTTTTATGTGCTTGAATCAAGTCAAGAAACCAAGGAAATAAGAATTCAATTTGATGAAGTGCCAAACACTCTCAAATCCCATTAAAATTAGAGGACAAAATCCTAGCTAAGTAGGAGCAAATGGGAAAAAAAATCACCCAGGCAGGAAATTGCCCTTCTTTATTGTTTATTTACACAGTACCATGGATTATGTTGAGCTATGATTAGAGGAGTGGGTCTTCTCAGAATGATACAGCAATACAGGCTGCCAGGAGACTCAACAAAGACTCACACCTGCATGAGTTTTGAAAAGTTGGAATTTTCATCCTTCCATTCCATGTCTTGGCTTCATTTCAAGAGTGTAATTTTAAAATCACAATTAATTATCTACTCCAAAAAGCTACTAGTGACCATAAGATGTGTTGAGATGTTTATTTGACCAACGAAGAAAGGCCAGATGAACGCCAATTATTTAATGATAACAGCAAAAATATAGCTGCAGTGAGTCATCAGCAGTATTTCTAAATATTTCTAAATGCATAATAATATTTCTAAATTTATTTTTAAATTGGTGCATCTGTAGCAAGGCAGAAGTTCATTAATTTTCTGGTACTGAGTGTGGAGAACCCAAGAGAGGCCTTTGTAAGGGTCGATCCAAGAATCGAGTTCTGTCTCAACATTTCTTATCAGAAATTACAGGTGCAGGACTTATGCAGAGAATGCTGTGTACTTGCCTAAGGCTGGTGCGGAGCGAATGCTTCGTGCCTGCCTAAGGTAGTACGGAACGAATGCTTTGTGCCTACCCAAAGCTGGTACGGAGCGAATGCTTTGTACCTGCCTAAGGTGGTACAGAACGAAGACTTTGCACCTGCCTGAGTTGATACAGAACAAAGGCCTTGTGCCTGCCAATGCGGGTATGTGACGAAGGCTTTGCACCCGTTGCCCTGACACCCATTGTGAAAAACCTGCCGACCATGCCTCGGACACTCCTCCCCTGACCCTGCCAAGTGGAGATTGGCAAATCTCCACGAGAATTAAGGGGGGGCAAAGGCGGCTGGCAAGGAGGGACCAGGTGTATGGACTAGCATAAAAGACAGCTTTGGAGTGGCTGAACTCCGAAGATCTTCCCCACCGAAAGATCACATCGATCTTTGCAGAGGCCAAGGAACGCCGACTGACCGGGACTCCAGGGACGCTGGACGTCTGTGGACCCGTGGTGGTAGCTATAGCCCCTTTCCTGCCCTTTCCTCCCCATCTTTTCCCAATTTTCTCCCTTTCTCTCTCTATCGCAGGCCGCTTTACAGGCCAAATTAATAAAGTTCCCCCTTGGATTGAAATTTAACTCCCTTGACTTGTTGCATTTTGTGTTTTCTTTTCCTTTTTGCACTCTGAGATCGTAGCTGGTATGAACCATCACGCGTCTGCTTACGAGTGCACCGTGACATAAATTGGCGTCACGGACAGGATCCTGAAGAGGCTGAGGGACAAAACCCCTCGAAACTCATTTTTGAGGACTCTATTGGGATTCTGGCTATCAGAACTTAGAGTGCAAAAAGAAGGGGAGTTAAATTTTTGTTTTAGTGACACCTGAGAAAGGGTAAGAGTGGCCATTGGCAAGTATCTAACTTTCTCAAGTAGATTTGAGCTGGTTTTTGTTGTTTTTGAAGTTGTTTTGTTTTAGGATTAAGAATTTGTTTCTCAAGTGAATTTTGAGCTGTTGTTGCATTGTTTTTGGAGTTGTTTTGTTTCAAGATAGATTTTGAGCTGTTTTTTGTTGTTATATTGTTTTTAGGTTGTCTGGTTTCTGAATCAGGATAGAGAGAAAAGTTTCTCAAGTGGATTTGAGTTGTTTTTGTTGTTGTTTTTGTTGTTGGTTTTATTTCTGAGTGAGGATAAGGAGAAAGATGTCTGGCAAACAGGAGAAGAGAGATTCTCAGTTGGTGGATGATAAAAATGTATTATTTACATTTTTGGCTAAATATGGTGCTCGACCCTCTCCTATTGGGGAAGATTGGGCTCGAGAGAATTGGAAAAATATGCAGAGTATAGTAGATCGGATTTCTCTGCTACAGAATGAGGCTAAGGTTAAGTTTTTACTACCAGGAAAAAGCAAGACAATAGTCTGTTCTGTTTTGGGTGCCAGCTTGATCGCAGCCATTGAAGACCATCATAGGCAGCGTAGTAATGAAGGAAAAATCATAGAATCCTTAGAAAACCTGGTGCGCTGTCACCAAACAACAATTTCCAAACTGGAAAAGGAATTAGAGCGCAAGGAAGAAGAAAACCATTCCTTAAGGGCTGCTCTTGAAGTAAATCACACTAATTCACAGACCACTAGTTCACAGAATATAGCATCATCAGGATCAATTAACCTGATGTATCCACAGAAGGAATTGGAACAGATGACAAAATTTGATGAAAATCCCCCTTATTTAAGACCCTTATTCAAAACTGAATTTTCTTACCCTAATGATGAAGATACTGACCCCCACATAATCACCAAGGAAACGCCCTATTCTGCCACTAAACTAGCCAAGTTCAAAAGGGAATATGGGCATCTTATCAAAGAATCTGAAACAGAATATGTGTCTTTAACTGGGGGTGATCAAATACAATTGAGTGAAAAGGAGGCTGAGGGTTACTGGGGCCACGGAGTTTTCTTAACAACAGGTGATCACCGAGCCCCATGGTCTCCAACTCAGTGTGCTGCTTACTGGGCTGGAGGGTTAAACCCTCTGGACAGGGGAGACCCCTTGGCAATAATAGGCACAGCTGACCAATTACTAGAAAGTGTACACAAAGCTGCTTGCCTACAAATGATACATGAGAGAAAACTAATTCTTGGATGTGAATTACCAATGATGTTATCTGTTAACCCTGAAATTATGACTGCCTTAATAAGGGGACTGCCTGAATCACTCAAAACCACAGAGACAAGTCTCCAGAAGACCACAGCATCAACGAGTCCTGTGGAGCGGTCGCAGATTTTTATGTGCAGAGGTGATAATAGCAGAAATACAGGCAGTACCAGTACAGACTCTTACACAAATTCCTCTGACTTTTCAACACCAGTCCTGCCAGGTAACAGACCTCACCCTAGACCTAAAGTCTGGACATGGGGGGAGGTAACACAAGAATTAGTTGATTACAGTAGAAAATACTGTCTGATAAAGCCTCTAGAAGAGACATCAAGAGGTATCCAGCAAGTAGGAGTTAAAAATGCACTGCCCTGCCCCAGCAAAACTATGGATGTTGCCAAGGAACTGTCACAGCCTAAACCCCTTTCTGTCCAACTTGATTGGTGGTGTTTAGGACTTAAAAAAGGAATTCCTAGAGATTTGATGGATGGTTTACCTTTAGAAAAATTGTGCAAACTGGTAACTCAGTGGCGTGTGACAAAACCACCTTCCTCTGTGAAAGAAAGTGCACCCGTTGCAGCTTCTGCCCCCCCTTTCGTGGATGGTGCAGACAAGACATCAAAGCAAACCTTTTTCTCCAGAACAGGGAAACTAGGATCTCCATTTCCTAGTGGTGGGCAGGGAAATGGAGAATGGATCTATGTTAAACAGCTCACCAAAACAGAAAAAGGAGATGTGTTAATAACAGCTATCGTGGGATTTTATTCTCGCAGCTTTAAGGATGCTGAGAAAAGGTATACTGCTTGGGAGAAAGGCTTGTTTATGGTAAGTCTGTCTTTCATTGAAGTTGATGCACTGATTGACCATTTCTGTGATGTGTTTTCTGTAACAGAAGAAGCCTCAAAGAACCTTTCTATCCAAGAAATGGAGAGCCTGGATATCAACCAAGATAAACCTGCCTCAGTCATCCGGGTGGCCCCTCCTTTTTCCCAACACCAAACAATAAATGCCTGGTTTATTGTTCCATCATTTTAATTCCCTTTTGCCTGAAAAGGGCAAGGTCTCTATTTTTTGTTTTTGCAGGAGAACCCCGTGGGACTTTAAGAATTTCTATAGAAGAAATATGAATAAAAATTGAAGACTTAAATCTGCAAATGGCCTACAAAATTTTCATTATATCGCTCATGCTTTTCTGCATTACACCTTCTTCCTATAACCAAAATAATAATGAATTGCCTTGGTCTCAAGCCTTCATAGAATATTCTAGCTCTTCCAGAAATTATCCCAAAAATAACCATCCAAATTTGGCTTTAGTTGTAATGCATGATGACAAAATTTACCATTCGTCTGATTGGGTCTGGGATAAAAATGAGTGGGTTAGAACCCTACCCGGTATCATTGATGAAAAAATTCAAGTGGAATGCAGAAAAGTGGAACCTGGTTTTCAATACCATTTGTAATTGGAAACACCAGCCAACAACAAATATTATTTAAACCAGAATGGTCTCTCAAAAAGGTTGCTCCCTTTTCTCCTGGAGATGTATGTCGAAGAGACCTGACTGGTGTTTTTAGGAACTAGATTGGGGATTCTAAATAGCATTGATTCAGAGATATTATTGAATAAATTGGCTACTGCAACTTTTGATCTGACAAAAATGCAACAGCCTTTAAGGAGGCATTTTTCCCACAGAAATCTGAAAAATAATTTGGGATAGTGCTAACAATTTTGAAAAGAACCTCCAATCTTGGTGGAAGTTGGTAAATTTTACCTATAATCATGTTAATAACACTGTTACAGCTTACGCATTAACTATTCACAATGCTTCAGTATCTTTGATTTATCCTGTTTTCACATTAGGCTTGAACCACAATGGAACTATACTCTATCCTTTCGAGCACAGAGCATGGGCCCAAAAGGTGAATGATAAATGGCAAATGATAGACCTGGAATCCTGCATTGTGTGGGAACAACTGTAAAAATAACACCATCAGAACACGAGATTTTTGTTTAGACACTGACCAAAATGTTTGCCATTTTGAAATTCGTCCTGAAATTAACCCTGAAACCGTAATCATTTACATTGGCAAGGGTTGTGCATGCTTAAGAACTGTTTGTAGTAATATCATAGTAGGAAATGTGATAGCTTATACCAGTAATCATACAAATATTTGTATTTGTAATTTTACTGAAATCATGGGATGTGACTTCGCTTACTCAGCTCCAGTCGCTTCCCACCAAATTCTGAAATCTGATATCACATTGATTCATATTGAGCAAGCTGCATGGCAAAAAGTAAATGTAAAAATCTTTCCTATCTTGTTTCCCTTCCTTCCCTTCTCTCCCCTTCCCCCATCCTTAGTGTTACCACCATGTGGTCCCGAAGACAACTCATCCAGAAGACACCTCATCACAAAGAAAGACAACTCACCCAGAAGACGACTCATCATGAAGAAGACAACTGGTCCTGAAGATAAACGTTGAGCCACCGGGTGGTGTAAGGGTCGATCCAAGAATCGAGTTCTGTCTCAACATTTCTCATCAGAAATTACAGGTGCAGGACTTATGCAGAGAATGCTGTGTACTTGCCTAAGGCTGGTGCGGAGCGAATGCTTCGTGCCCGCCTAAGGTAGTACGGAACGAATGCTTTGTGCCTACCCAAAGCTGGTACGGAGCGAATGCTTTGTACCTGCCTAAGGTGGTACAGAACGAAGACTTTGCACCTGCCTGAGTTGATACAGAACAAAGGCCTTGTGCCTGCCAATGCGGGTATGTGACGAAGGCTTTGCACCCGTTGCCCTGACACCCATTGTGAAAAACCTGCCGACCATGCCTCAGACACTCCTCCCTTGACCCTGCCAAGTGGAGATTGGCAAATCTCCACAAGAATTAAGGGGGCGCAAAGGCGGCTGGCAAGGAGGGACCAGGTGTATGGACTAGCATAAAAGACAGCTTTGGAGTGGCTGAACTCCGAAGATCTTCCCCACCGAAAGATCACATCGATCTTTGCAGAGGCCAAGGAACGCCGACTGGACGGGACGCCAGGGACGCCGGACGTCTGTGGACCCGTGGTGGTAGCTATAGCCCCTTTCCTTCCCTTTCCTCCCCATCTTTTCCCAATTTTCTCTCTTTCTCTCTCTATCGCAGGCTGCTTTACAGGCCAAATTAATAAAGTTCCCCCTTGGATTGAAATTTAACTCCCTTGACTTGTTGCATTTTGTGTTTTCTTTTCCTTTTTGCACTCTGAGATCGTAGCTGGTATGAACCATCACGCGTCTGCTCATGAGTGGACCGTGACAGCCTTTCATTGCTGTCCAAGAGCCAACCAGCTGTATCATGGTATAAATGTCTGGGGAAAACATACATTCTTACAAGACCTCTTAAATAAAAAAGTAACACACAAGGCTAGCAGAAATAAAAGAATTAAACTGATGACAGCTGGCCATTACTGCATGGCCTGGCATGTTCCTGTTCCTTCGCTCTCCCCCCATAAATCATCACCAGTGCCTAAATTACTTCTTTGTGTCAACACTAAGAGGGGACAAGGCTTTTTGGCACAGGAAGATCTGTCCTGTTACCTTAATGATTACCAATGCCTTGTTTAAAAGCCCTACAAACTAAAATATTCTGTATGATGTATTTGAATTTTATAATATAATCCTCTGTATTCTCAGCTGAAGGCATCAAAGAAGGTTTAGATGGCAGAGTGTTGTTCTGAAATGTTGAACATTCTTTTGGCAATTCCTAGGATAACCCTGAGTCAAAAAGTGTATTAAGATATTATTTGCACATTATAGGTCTTGCAGTACCAAGGGGTCAAATAAGTCTTGGAGACTAAACACCAGAGATACAAACAACTGTCTTCTATTTACGCTTTGAGAAAACAAAGTACACCTAAAATCAATGTACAGTGTTCTTTATCTTCAGCAATGGCCTGAATCTGTGCTTCATATTAGAATATATTACAGGGAGAGAGGGAAATATTTCAGCTCTGTCGGGGGTCGAGTACATTTGGAATTTCTTCCCATTCCTGTTACTAAGCAACAAATAGTTGAGTGTTTTAGAGCCATCAAGTCTTTTGTAAAAGACAAAAGGTGTGCTTGGGCAGGGCACAGTAAGGGAAGACCCGGCCCTGGGAACGCTCTCTCGTGGTTCGGATGCTGAGAGGAGAGGCTGCTCTTTGCTTTTCAGCTGCCACCGGAGGAAATCCAACTGTGCCCTGTTTTTTCTCTTCTCCTGGATGGGTGAGCTTTTGACTCAACCTTTTTTCCCGCTGGGAAGGGCACATTTCCCTGCGCTGCGTTGTTTTCGCAGCTGCTGCTGGGAGAGTCCGGCTGCCTCTGCTGCCTGCCCCCACCCTCTGCCGCACAAGACCGTGGCATCTGCTGTGACTGCAGAAATCCTTGCTACCTCGCTGGCTAGCCAGGAGGGAGCCAGTGCCTGCCCCTGCTGCCCTGCTTTCTCGCTGCTCCGAGCTGCTTCGCTGCCCTCCACGCTTCTCAGCCTGTCCGCCATTACTAGCTGCCTGACGCTGACCTGACCCTGCGCCACAGCGCCACCTGCAGCCGCTCGGGAGTCATCGCACCTGCCCTGCCTGGCCGGGAGCTCAACAGCGCCCCTGCTGCTTGCAACTGTGATTACACCACACAGGAAAAGGCTCAGCAGCTCACAAGTCATCTGCTATTGGTTTTCTGGTTCTAGTTGTGGTTGCTTTTATTGTTATTGCTTGTTTATGGATACTAGTAAAGAACTGATATTCCTTTTTTCCCCATACCTTTGCCTGAAAGCCCATGATTTACAAAATTAAATAATTTGGAGGGAGGGGAAAAATCACATTCTCTGTCCTAAGGGAGGGTTCAACCTCTCTTGGCAGACACCTGTCTTTCAAACCAAGACAAGCTCTCATTTTGTTAACATAGGGTTAAGATATTTCTAAAATCGGGATAGCTAAAAGTGGGCTTTGGGAATGGGGGTAGGTATTGTAGATCATGTGAAACTGCACCTGGGGACCTGCATGTACAAGTTCATGGTGATGTGAAAACGAAGATTGTTTACAAAATATTAGGAATGTTTTAGCTAAATCATGCGGATTTGCACCTGTGAAATAAATCAGAAATATTGCGGGAAGAGGGGTCTTAAAGTCATGCTTGGTGGAAAACAATGGAACAATATTAAGTTGATGATTAACACATGATTATACAACTGTTACGTGAGGGAAGAGTACAAAATGCATTCGCTTCAAATCAATGTGAAGTCAGATTTGGGTACATCTTACCCCTGGCTTCCGAGCTCAAATAAAAAGCACCTGCATGTAATCTCCGTGATTATGTGCTATCCGCGCTAACAATTTAGCAACTGACTTCAGCAATCCAATTAAAAAAGAGAGGTAAGATTTTTTTTTTTCACATACCATTTTGTTTTTCAGAAAATGCTACTGGAAAAATATAATGGCATAAGTAAAACTACACTGACAGAGGGTCTGACATAGTCCTTTGTTCTCAAGTACCCTCAGGAGGAGCCTCCTTTCTGCAACAGTTTAATGAAAATTGGCTCCTAATTTTGGACATAGGAGCTGGGAATCAAACAGTGAGAATACTGGCCTCTGATTTCTTTCTCTTTACTCGATACATTTGGAAATGGCCCTGACATTTTCAGTAAAGGCTGGGTTCCCATATGACTTCTACATGTTCCATGATCAGGGATTCTGGAGACAGTCAGAAATGGTGAATCAGCAGTTGTAGGCCAAGTAAAAATTCAGCTCTTGAACCATAGCTGTTCGTGACATGTCTGATCAAGCAGGAGTAGACGAGCCTAAGACGTGTTCTAGGGATTGCTGACACGCTGAGAAAAATAGTCAGGTTTTGCCCTAGGAAATGTCCAGGGCCCAGAACACTCTCACAATTCATTTTCTCCTTACAACATCTTGAAAGGTTTTAAATTAACTTTTGAAGTATTTGCAAGATTCTATGACTGACATACTTTCTCACAACTGCATTATTTTTCAGTACTGAGAAAAAAGGATTTAGTATCCTGAATGTTTAAATTCATTTCCAGATAAAAAGAAATATTTTCATCCCTCAAACACTAAGATTTATTCTAAAAGAGCACTAAGTTGTACATTTTGTTGTATTTTGCTTTCAGAGGCAGACACCAAAAGCTGGTGAAGGGATAGATGATGAAAGGGTGTCGGAATACACACACACAGATTGCACACGGTGCACTTCGAAACGTGCTTAATCTGAGTACACTGAGATTGGACATTCCATGAAAATTATAGTTCAAAGACATTCTCTTTACAATTCGTTTGTTTGATATCCCTGCAAGTATATTGGAAAAAAAGACACTGGAATCTATGTGTAATTCACCCATTTTCTTCTATCATCTGCTTGCTGTTCACGTTTTAATTCAGAAACAACCACAGGTGATAAGTGTCCTTGTGAAATGCGATCATGCTTCCTTCTGGCTGTAACTATGATTTCAAGGGAATAAGTGGCTAATATGACAAGCAGCCCATCATATTTTGTGTTTAAGAATGTACATATAAGGTCAGACTTATAATTACAACTACAAGCAAACATTTTCATTATTTTTAAAGCTTCTGAAGCAAATTGGCTGTGCAAAGCTTCTCTTTTGTTCCTGCACCTTATTGCTTGGCCACCATTTGTGCTAAATCTGCCTTTTACTTCATTGTACTGCAGCCTTTTGCAGAAGGTCATTTATTAGGTAATCACTTTTCTATTGAAAAGCCTAATTACTCCATGTTTGTCAGAAAGAGGAATTAGTACTAACTTTGAATACGGAATGGGCTGCAAACTACCTTCCAGATGAAGAATATCAAAAATTCAGAGGCTTTACTTATTGCCAGTTAAATGAAAATTGCTAAATGAACCTACACATTCAGCGTTTAAAAGAAGCAAGTACTCTGATGCAAAAAGGTGCAAAAGCATGCAGTTTACAGCTCTTACAACTTTAATATCAAAGTAAATACATTTAATAATTTATTACTGCTGCAATACTTTCTGCACGGACTCATGGACTACTAACGCCCTCTACTGGTGCTTCACACACATAGTCTGAATTTTTGGGTTGATAAAAGTGGCTCAGGACTCATTTTCTGTTCTTTTCCAGAGAATGGAAAATAATTTAGCCATGACACACCCACCAAACCCATATCTGCAGGAAAGGAGCTTTTGTCTGGGGTTTTATCTCCAAGATACATTCTGCAAGAGCTGTTTGTTTTTCCAAATCCACAGGGAATTACTAACTACTAAAAGTTCACATACTGATAACCTTTTCTTTTAAATTTTTTAAACACTTGTCAATATTTGAAAGGACAAGAATTCAGGTTTTCATGAAAAATTACATGGAAACAAGCAGCAGAATGGTTACCAATAAAGAGTTGTTTATCACTAATGGTCTCATGAAGATTTTTGTGACATCTGGTCTTGAACTGCATTAGCCCAAGAGGCCACCACTGTCAGTTTGTCTGACATTTGCCTTGATTTGTTCACATATTCTGAAAAATTATACTGTATATCATACAATTCTCTTGCTGCTGCATCTAATCTTTTGATTGAGAGATAGTTTAATGAAAAATAAATTTTGAAAATGCTTCCTCTTCCAGCTTCCCAAAGAAATGAAGCACACACAGTCACATAATTTTTTGGTCCTCAGACCCATATTTCTCAGAGGCCTTTGAAGCCACTGAACAATTTTCAAACTGACACAGGGACAGGGGCTCAAGGGCCTCAAGTCTCTCCAAAGATTGTAAACAGCAGAGAGTGGGCTCCCAAGGAAGACAGCTGTCTCCCGCCTCTTCACACAATTAGATGGAAAATCAGCAGCCACAGGCTCGCTGGCCAGGCAACATGCCCGTGTCACAGAGTCACCCACTGTGCCCACATAACAGGAAGCTGGGAATATTAGTGGTCAGGGAGTGGAGCAGAACACAAATCACAGAAAAATAGGAAGCCATGCTCCTCTAGTTCCATGTCCCATAAAACAATGTGCTTTAAGATTACTGCCACTTGCGTGGTAAAAGCTACCATCTAGACATGAGCCTTCCTTGCCTGATTTGCTTATGGATGAAACTGCCTCCTCAAGAAGATCATCACTTCTCTCCCAGGAAGAGCCGTTCTCTCTAACCTGGCAGCTGAACTGCCCATGTGAATGCTTTCCAAGTTTTCTCATGTGAAATGCTCAAAACTAGGTCAAACATTTCTAAATAGTTGGTCATTGCTTATTTTACTGAGTTTGTTCAGATTAAACTCAGTCCAACATGGGTAAATCCCTGTATGTTCCAGCTGGACACATTCTGAAACACCAAAGGCAGTCTACTCATGAGAGCAGGATGGTAGCTGGACCCAGGGTGAGGGAAACACTAAATGAGGCCAAACACACCAGAGCTTTGCTGAGAGCTTGATATGGGAAATGAGACACTGCAGGTGTGTGCAGCACCATCTGAGGAGAGCAATTAGAGAGAGGAGCACCCACTGGAATGCTTCACTGTGGGGTTCTGAGCTGTAGGATCCAGGCTAGGGACACCCAAACACTATCAAGTGTTCAGAGACCTTTTTGAACCACGTGTCTCCAATAACCAACCTGATATCCATAGTCAACTGCAATGCACAGACACAGAATGAACTTTAGCTTAAATTCATTCCAAATATCAGCCCACAAATTTGGCCAAGAACAGAAATAAGACAGAAACTAACCTGAATTAGACAATGCAAACAGTTACTAACAATCAGATCTACCTCAATCCGAGTACCATTTACAGTAGAATACAAGGGGGGTTGGGGAGGGTGGGGGTGGAGGAAGTAGGCAAAGCCCCTTTGAGCTATACAGTTGCTTTTCCTGTGAAGATATCACTATGTGAATCTTTAAATGGGCTACTCCATTAGAAATAAATGTCTCTTTAAGGAAGTAAGAATATTTTCCAGTAATATGAAAGAGATAAGATACACAAATAATGGGAGCAAGTATTACAAATTACAGAGATTGTATATGTATAAATACTTTCTGCATACTGCAGGTAACCTGGCAGAGGAGGCATATATCTACAGTGCTCAAATGCCATTTATAGGAACACCTTTCTTTAGATAATTCTTTTCTATGTAAAAGCCTAATTACGCAGTGGTTGTTAGACAAGGAAAATAGAGTTCCATTTAAATTTAGAACTGAAGTCCAAGCCAATTCCAGGGGAGGAAAATAAACATTTTACAGATGGAGACTTGCAATCTAACTGCACAGTTAGGCAATACAAATGTCCCAGAAGATGAGAGAAAAGCATGATGTTATGATTAAAGTCACCCAAATGAGAATTAAGAAATTGTGGTGGTTTTGATTGGCCCAAAACATCAGTGAAGTGTTTTTAACATCTAGGAGAAATTTGGACCCCTCAGAAGTTGTTGTAGTAGGCCTGGGGAGGTGTCTGAGGGGTGGGGTGTGGCACAAAAATAGCTCCTGTGTGTCCTGAGTGAAAGTTCTGGAAGTTTTTACATCAAGTCCGGCAGAGCCAATCTCTGATGGCTCTGAAGGTGATGGACATGCTGCCGGCCAAGTTTGGGCCAATTGGAGGTGCTAGTTACGTCTCTGTGAAAACATATTTAAGAAAAATTCAAAACAAAGCAGGCGCGCACTTCTTTCACTTTGTAGTTGGAGGAGGAGGAGGTGCAGGTGAAAATATGTGAGGGAGAACAGCATGGAGATTGCCAAGGTCAGTGAAGAAGGGGGGAGAAAGAGGTGCTCCAGTGCTTCCGGCACCGGAGTTGAAACTTTCTGCTAGCCGTGGTGGAAGCTATGGGGGGAGCAAGAAGTTTCTCCTGCAGCCCATGGAGTCCATAAGGATGCAGAAATCCACCCACAGCTCACTCCAGAGGAGGAGATGGATGCCTGGAAAAGACTGTGAACCAGTGGGAGTCTCATCTAAGAGTTAAAACTGCAAAAGGCCTTGACTGGGAGAGAAAGGCCTTTTCCTTGCTCCTGGCATGGAAGCAGCCTGGCCTCAGCTCAGGAGAGTCTGCACAGCACCTTATGGACAAAGAGACTCATGTTGCAGCAGAATTCGGGCGGGAATGTTGCTCATGAGATTGGACCCACGCCAAAGAAGTTCCCAGAGGACTGTCTCTCGTGGGAAGGACCCCTGGCTAAGTAGAGAACCTCTTTTCCTGATTGGACTGACCAGAGGACCCCTCAACCTGCCCCTGTCTGTGTTGCTGGTTTGGAGAGAGGGAAGGGGGGGGGTGAGTGCAGAGACTGCTTCTTAAGAGGGTGGGGGTGAGAGCAGAAAACTGTCTGGAGAGAGAGAGAGAAACAAGTAGAGATAAAGAGTATTTGTAGTAGAAGAATTGTGGTGATGAGTAAATTTGAGAATCTGCTCTGTGGACTGAAAAGAGACCCCACACCCTGCCCCCCCCCCACCCGGCTTGTTGACTGTAAAGGAGGAAAGGGGGTGAATACTGTAGGTTCGTAAGAGGGAGGGCGGAGTGAACCAAAACTGTATGAAAAGTTTATTTTTGCCTGCATTTATCCTCCAACTCTGTTAGGTAATTAAACCCTTTTTGCAACTTTAAGCTTGAAGCCTGTTTGCCCTTTTTCATGCGTCCTCCTGGCAGGGTCCTGTCTCAAGCCCACGACAGAAATCTGAACCTGTCTTCAGACAACACAGATCTGTCACAGTTGTGGAGAGACATTACGTAGCTACATAAGAAAATGTATTCTTAAATTAACATACACCTATTTAGATGTGACAAACAACTAATATGAGGCAATATTTTTCACAAAAGCTGGGCAGTCAGAATGACATATCATACAAATGAAGTTTCTAACAATAGAACTATGACTAATATTAGCATAAATGGATGATTCTGGCAGCCAAAGCCAAGCAATGTGGTTAGGTATCAGTTCCTTAAAATAAAACCTTATGGATAATCCTTTCAAAAACTCTAACCCTTTTTTAAGTCAGAGGCCATAGAGAAGTGGTCAACTTTTCTCAAGTTATTAAAGTGATCAGTGTTGCAGATGCTCGATAGGACTTTTTGATTGATAAACAGGTAGGTGCTTAGTTCCCATAGATTTCAACAAATCTGCTTTTATGTGTTTAGAGTGCCTGAGTTTCAATGGTGTTGATCAGATTCAAGCCTCCATAAATGTGCCAGCAGTTTTTGAAAACAGGACAGTCAAGTACTTTTGACATTTCTGTTTTGCTCCTTGGATAGTCTCTCTGCTCTCTCATCTGTCATATAGTTCACCCTCGCTGATGCTATTTTAGTGTGGAACTATATATAATTTTTGTGATCCATTCTGCATCAGCCTTTTCTTTAATCATTTCTTCCTTCTCTTCCTACCCCTACCAGTTGCTCCCCATTGCAGAAAAATATGCTGATAGGGATTATTCTAATTTTGATTGTTAGTTTACTTCCTCTTTTATTGCTGTCAAATCCTGTCAATTTTCTATAATCAGAGTGAAATTCTCTGAAAGACAATCTGGCTGTAACATTTGATTCTTTAACCTGAAAGATCAAAGTGTCAAGGACTAACATGACACTTTTGTCTTCATAAGAGATCAGATCTGCCCTTCCTGGTATGTCATCCCAGCTTCCCTGTTTAGCCCTCTGCATCCAAGGATGAAAGAATTTCAGAAAGGATGGCGCAACTGGGATGAAAATTATTTCAAGGCCCTTGAGGCTGTGCTATTCAATGGTAAGTGAGGGAAAGGTGAGGAGAAGGTGTGGACTCTTATTTTCTTTCTAAATATCAGATTGAAATTGCCTCATTTTGCACAAGAATAATTTTTTCTGCAAATTCGTACTCTATAATTTGACAACTGAAGTTGCATTTCTGGCTGCCTTGCACAAAACATCAGAGAATATCGAGAGTCTCAGACAAGCAAGGAGAATTACAGAATCACCAGTCCAAGCTCCTGTCCAAAGCAGTTCATCTTGAGGACCATGTTGTTCAGGCTACCTTCTTGCAAATTTGCAGGATGGAGCCTGCAAAACTACGCTGGGCAACCTGCTTCATTGCTTGGCTGTCCTCATGAAGAGATGCTTTTCCCTCTATCTGTTATAAATGTCCTCTCTTCGTTCCTATTGTCTTCTTCTTGTCCTTCCACACATGGCTGCAAAAAGCCTGGCTGTGTCCTCCTGATGATTCATCCTCTGTCCTGTCTCAAAGCTGGTTCCTATTTAGCCTCCTGTGCACCAGTATGCTCAGGTCCGTTTCCACAGAGCTGGTCCTCAGCCAGTCAGTGGCAACGCAGAGGGTTATCCCATCTTGGTATAGTACTTTGCATCTGCTCTTGTTGAAATTCCTACTGGTGTGTTCCTGCAGTGTGGGAGGCTCATTTTAAATGGTCACTCTGGTTTTTGAGGATTTGGATAGCACCGTGGAAGTTGCTATGATCCACAAACTTGACAAGGACACATGGCATTGGTAAAGCCATTAACTAGGACTGGCCCAAGGACAGATCTCTCAGGATCTTCACTCACAGCCAGTCTCAAGGTACAGTATGACCCCATAAGTGCTGCCTTAAGGCCAACAGTCTATGAGTTTCTCACCTCTCCAGTAGTGTGCTCATCTAGCTTGTCACATCCAAACCTGGCTAAAAGATCACATGTGAAGCAAAATATCAAGACAGACAACATCTGCTACTCAGCCATCCTCCTCAGAGCTCATAGCTATTAATTGTGCATGATCTAACTTTGGTAAGTACTAACCACCTTCTTCCATTCGTTTGCCTTGAAGAATTTTGCCTGACCAGCCTGGTGAGGGGAGAAAAACACGGGAAGAAAATAGTTTAACTAGATTATGGTATTTGTTTTCCTAAAGTCACTCAATAATTTAAAAAAATTTTAAAATCTGAAATACAGACTTTCTATCCTGAAAAAAAAATCAGGTTTTAAATTACCAAATGTCCTGCATTTATTGAGCAGGATATTCTGGCAGAATCACATACCACAGGAGAATTGTTGACACATAGTGGGTCTTTTCCATTGACAAAATTAGTTTGTACTACTAGTACAAACTATACTAGTAAAGGCACACACTGTCATACACAAAGTAAAGCCAAGGTTGGGGTTTTTTTCCAACTTTTTACAAGAGAATTGACATTTCTAAATCCTAAATGTGATACCTGCTCCTGTAACCTAGACCGGCATGTAACAAACCATGCACATATGTCAGCATCCAAACCAGCTGGAGCAAAGCAGACTGGGTATCAAGGAGGAGGGAGTATTGATGACAGAATATATTGCTAGAAAAGTATGTGGTAACATTTCTTGATATAAATACCATTAGTCTTTAATTTTCATTGGCAATTTCACATACTTTTACTAATAATCCACAGAAAAGGATTTTTCTGAGAAGCAGAGAAGTATTTTTAATTCTTTATTGCACAGAAAATACCATGTTTAAAATGTGTGTCAGTAAGGGGGTCAGGAATGTTTAAACACACAAGTTTTCAGCACAAGGAGGTGCTGTTGACAGTCAAATCTTTGGCACAGATCCAGTCATGCATCAAGACACAGACTGGCATATTTGCCAAAATATTCTGAGATTAGCATTTTCCCACGCATTCCAGGATGAAATCCTGGCCCTGTGCCAGGGAACTTGTGCTATGTTATAAAGTTCATAATCCTTGAAGAATAAGCAAAGGTCTGTACTACATTGTGCACAAATGTGTTTCTGTAAGACATTTGTTATCAGAATTCACCTACAAGTTTCCAGTATTCATGACTCGCACTCAAAAAGTCTGTGGGTAGCATTGCTTGGACTAGTATTAATAGCCTAACAAGCACTACAAGAGCAAGAAGCCTAAGAATTAAACAGATTAAATATTGATTCATTTTAAATTTTGGTAGGAAATATCCTGTCACAGATTTGCATTAATTTCATTCACATCAGAATATTTGAAAAATCAATTCATTATGATGTAAACACAGAGCTTCCAGGCCACCCAGATTTTGTAAATATAAATATGTTGAATCAAAACATCTGTTCTTCAAATCGGGCAGCTCTTCTAAGCAGGTTGGTGATAGTGCCGCATAATGGTTATATAAAGCAGTCAATAGAGCAAATTTTCTGATCTCCATGCCTGACATCCATTCTCTTATTATTGTGATAATAGCTGCAAGTTCCCCACACCCCTTTCTTAATGACTGTACTTGTCACCCATTGTTTTGCCTTTCCGTACTCCACTTAGTCCTAGCCACGCCCCCGGTTTTCCCTATTGGTTCCTGTACCCTAACCCCACGTGGTCCTGGCCACTCCCTCAGGTTTTCCCATTGGTTCCTGTACTCCTAACTCCACCCCTGTACCTGCCCTGTACCCAGAGGTCACTGGGCCAGTGTGCTGTCCCTGCCCCTCTGTTTCCCTATAAAACCCCTCACCCTCCACCATCTTGCTGTCTATGCTCCTCGTGTGTCTATGCTCCACGTGTGGCTGAGCATGTGAGGCCTTCGCCCTCGAGGCATCTCTGCCTCGGGAAGGTCGTTGGCCTCTGCTGCACCATGCGAATAAACATCTTCCATGGACACACTGCATAGACCCTCCTCGCCTCCTTTATCACCGCCGGTTGTGGAAGCAGACGAACCAGAGCTAGCCTTATGGCTCCCTGGCCGGTGAGAGCACAGTCTCCAACCCTGGGACAGAGAGTTTGGAGCACTGAGGCGCTGAACCAGGCTGGGTGGAGACACTCTAGGGTCAGGTCTGCTATAACATCCTCTAAACCGCAACATCTTATTTAGAACAATTCTGAAAAAAACACAAGATTTTCATATGTGGAGGGCAAATATAGTTCCCAATATCTTTGTCGTACTAATATACAAAGATATTGGCCCAACAGATCCATGACAGCAAAAATAAATTATTAAAATGAATGAAGGAAGACTGTGATAAGCCATAGGACCTCATTATGAACATATACTGCAAGGAGTAAGTAAAGTCTCGTTTTTACAGAGGGAATATGAAAAAAAGAAAAATGAACATTTTCTGTAGGAAATGTTGATGCTGTACTTTTCTCAGAATCCCGTTCCTCTCCAAAAAGGGTATGTCTTATTCAGAATATTCTTCCAGTGCTGGTTTCCAGTCTCCTGTCATGAAAAATGACGGCAGTTACACTACAGGAGTTCCTAGTCACTGCTCTCTTTGGGAGATACAGTTAAGAGCATGACTTCTTTAAATAAATGGCCTCTAGAAAAAAAAAGGATTCATTAGCTTTTCAGTATTTGGTTTGTCAAAGTTTGGGGTTTTTTTAATAAATGTTTGTAGTTTTTAAAGAAACATGCATTTTAAAAGTAGTATTTACATAATTTAGTCACTTTTTCAACTAGAAAAATGCAATTGACATTGTAAAGTTGCGATTTGCTCTATTCTTTTGATCATACCACTGTGAAAAGGGTTTGAATAAGGGAATCTTTATGTTCCCTGTCAGCTTCACAAAGTAAGCCCACTTAAGCCTTTCCACACAAGGAGACAGCAAATATTTTTATTTTAAAATGCCAAGAAGTTGGGTAGTGGAGTCTCTCTTCCACCTGTATGTTGGCATTCTGTCCTTACCTTGCTCTGTCTGGCAGAACATTGGCAAATAAAGTCCAGAAAAACTTGACTGAACACACTAGGATTCACAGTGGGATCCCACCTTCAGCGACTGAGCTCTGCCTTCTCACAGTAAATTTCTCACTGGAATTTCCAGCTGAACAAGGCAGTGTGTTCTACACACCAGAAATTATGTTAAAGGGGGAAACACTGCTTCAGATCAGCACCTTTAGGATTTATATAGCCAAATAATTCAAATAATTTCAAACAGCAAATTTACTGGAAAACAAATCTATCCTCAAAAAATCTCACTGTGGTCAAGACACACTATTGCCATTCAACAAGGGACAGTTGTGTTCTTTGACATAGCTGATGTCATCCCCTGAGTGCTGGGCAAATCCAGAGCATTCTCTAAGAGAGGGGGAAAATGACTTAAAAGAGAGAGACAGTGTTTGCCCTTGTTCTCACTCCAGCAGATCTTGGTGCCTTTCCACAGCTGGGACCAGCTATTTTTTCTGCCCACTTGTATCTTCTCTCATGCATCTCAGTTGTTCATGATAGATTAGACTTCATCTTATCAAGAATGTTCTTCTTTTTAGCAAAACTTGACCTTTTAAATCAAGAGTATATGGAGGGACTTGTGGATGACACATAACAAATGTTATGGCTGAATCATTCATGGGCTTTTTTAGTTTCTGAACCTGTGCCTAAAACTGCAGTAATCTATTTGGCACTACTAGAAAATAACTTTTACTCTTTCTTGTATTTTTTATCCTTTACTAAAGTATTTATTATAATTTTCTATCTTTTTGTAGAAAATTCTGACACCTCTAGTATTTGAAGTACTAACAGTAAAAGACTTTGCCAATTTTGCAGAACATCTTTATAAAGACACCATAATTCATTTTAAACAGGAATCTCAATATTAAATTCAAATTTAGGTCTTCCAGTTTCATTTGAAAGTGACATTCTCTGGAGAGAAAACTCTTATTTTTTCCTGAGATTGAATGCTCACAGTTGAACTTTCTACTTGCAGTACTTCCATCTTTCACCATTTTATCATGCATCTTAGGATACTTGTTTGTTGGGATCTAATATCACAAGGGTTTGGGAATTTTATTTTGGTTTTGAAAAGTATAATTTTCACCTGCTACCACTCCTTCAGAAAGCTGGAAATAGGAAATCAAAGTACTTAAATAAATTTAAAAAATTAAAGGAGAACTTGAATTACTAATTTTTAAAATCTCATTTTAAAACCTATTTCATCACAGACCACAAAAGTGATGGCATGTGGCTGGCCATGTGAAACCCTTATGCATTCATCTGATTCTGAGATACAGAATTTGTATAAGTTCTGAATTTGCAAGAGAATATTTACAGTGTTGACCTTGCAGAAGTCCTGGAGAAGACAGTAAGACATCTAAGTGTAAATAAGCATTTTTGTGTTATGTTAGGATGAAAATTTCAAGCCCGTTGGTGTTGCAGTCTTGCCCTGGACACCTTCGAGACAGGGTTCCCATGTCTGGTGGTCACACAGAGACATCTTTGAAGGGGTGGACACAGGATAAGGATCTAAAGAAGTTTTAAAATATTTGCCATTCCAAGTTGTTAATCCCATTAGATTCTACAAGGAAAACTCACATCTGGAAAACAAACTATGTTACAAAGACCCAAATCTCAGACAAGCACAGATAAACACTGGAACAATGTAAATAATAGCAATTTAATGATAACAAGAGTGCACTGACATAAAACTGTCTGTTATGGTAAAGTAGGAGCAATATCTGTGACAAGGCCCAATACTAATAAAAATGAAAAGGTCATAGGATTAGCCACTTGCTTGGCCTGACTTTATACTTCCAGAAATAAACTAATGGAGCAGCTGCCCCACTGCTGAAGCTGGACCATCATACTTTTTTTAATAATACCATACTTTTTACCATGTATATGTAGGCAAAAATATATGAATATGCTTTAAATATGGGGATTATTTCAAGAGGATTGTCTCATTTTTCTTTCACATGTATTGGGTGAATTCATTTAAATAAATTATGACAATGCTGAGGTACTTGCAGACAGAAGAAAGAGAGCCTGGTTTGGAAAAGAAATGTCTTTTTAACTTAACGTAGACTTTCGATCACGATGTTTCTCACAGAGGCTAGAGAAGACAGTCAGAAACAAGAATGAGATACAGAGCCTTAAAAATATTTTTTTCTACAGAGTTAAATAACCATGTCTTTTTCTTCACTGAAGATGCAAAGTGGAGTTTTGAGCAGAAAGCAAGTTTCAAGATCTAATGAGGTTTTGAGGAATAGCAGCATCCAAAACAAATTACTTTGCTTTTAATGACTGTTAGTTAAAAGGAGCTAAAAAGGCTAGCACAGTTGGGGCCACTGAAAGGAGGAAATTAGGGACATACATCTCCATAGCTTCCTGGAACAGCTCACTCAGTTATTTCAAATCAAAAAGCTGAGAAGCAAAACAGGGTGTTTCAGCTTCCAAAAGCGTACTTTTGATTACACAACAGAAGCCTTCCAATTAGCTGTTAGAATGGCACATCAGGAGAATCTGGCTGCTCTAGATCAATAAGCTGACCCTAGGATTTTTTATTTCCCTTCAGACTATCAGGAAAGGAAAATAATAGCATCCAAGTGGAGAAAAAGTATACCAACACAAACCATCAGCACAGTATAAAAAGAACAATGGTGACAAAGATTTTTCAATATCTTTCTCTAATTGCTCTTCCTCGACCTTTCTCCACCTTATTGCACTGGTTTTAAGCAAACAAAAACATTCCTATGGTAAATCAAAGTCAAAACCAGGTTATTTTGTGTCTCTGCCCATGGCAGGGGGTTGCAACAAGATGGTCTTTAAAGTCTCTTCTCACCCTGTGATTCTGTGATTTTTCAGCTGTTTTCCTGTATCTTCTCACTGTGGTGATCTTCTAACTATAAGTTATTTTATATATGTGCATTCCAGCTTTTTTTTTTCTCTTCTTTCTTCTTTAAACAGATTGTGACTTGACTGAAATAAAGCTTAGCAGCTGCCTAGATCCTATGGATCTTAGAGATTGTACAGTTATCTCTCCAGAGTTGTACCTTTTCTGTCAGCACAGAGACTTCCAAACAAGCTGGAGGTTTTCCTGCGTGTCCTACAGCTTTAAATGCAAAATTTATTCAACATTATGAAGTTAAACAAAAATGCATCCAAAGCAGAAAGTTTAGTCTTTTCACTTTTCTTCCATCACTTCAGTTTCTCTTGACCATAAGTAAATTAATCAAATTCTGCAAAAGGTTTCTCTGTTCTCCTTCTAGCTCATCCAAGGCTAGCAATTCACAACAGGGACAGCTAGGAAAGCAATTCAGGAATTAAAGTCAGGACCTGTGCTACAGCCCCTAGAAAGTGATAGACACAGGGACTAAAAAGTGCAAAATCTAGGTAAAATCTAAGCTGTGTATCAGAGGGCTCCTCTTTTCCCCACACCACATACAACAAACCAAGTAACAGGGACCCTCATGCCAGTGGGGAGCACATGTTACACGGTTTGGCTGGAGATGAACAGGCAGGAGACCCTGCCCAGAAAAGAGGTTATTGCAACATCAGGCTGTTCAACTGTCCAAAATTCACATCAAAGACTGCACCAGAACCTACTGTGTGAGGGCAGGAATTGCCGACAGGCAAAGAGCAGTAGGACGCCTTCTCTCCTGAAAATCCTCTCTATGGAATGTTGTGGTGGTTTTGATTGGCCAAAAAATCAGCAACGTATCTTTAACATCTAAGAGAAATTTAAACGTATCTTTAACATCTAAGAGAAATTTAAACCCCTCAGAAGCTGTTGTAGTAGGCCTGAGGAAGTGTCTGAGGGGTGGGGAGAGGCACAAAGATGACTCCTGTGTGTCCTGAGTGAAAGTTCTGGAAGTTTTTACATCAAGTCCAGCAGAGCCATTTTCTGATGGCTCTGAAACTGATGGACATGCTGCTGGCCAAGTGTAGGCCAATTAGAGGTGCTAGTTACGCCTCTGTGAAAACATATTTAAGAAGAAATTTGAAACAAGGTAGGCACACACTTCTTTGTAGCTAGCGGAGGAGGAGGAGGTGGAGGTAAAAATATGTGAAGGGAGAACAACATGGAGACACCAAGGTCAGTGAAGAAGGAGGGGCTCCAGGCACAGGAGCAGAAAACTCTCTGCTAGCCATGGTGAAGACCATGGGGGGAGCAGGAGGTCCCCCTGCAACCCATGGAGTCGACAAGGATACAGAAATCCACCCACAACCCACACCAGCGGAGCAGGTGGATGCCTGGAAGAAGCTGTGATCCAGTGGGAGTCTCATATAAAGAGTTAAAGCTGCAAAGGCCTTGCAAGGGAGAGAAAGGCCTTGCTCCTGGGATGGAAGCAGCCTGGCTTTGGCTTGGGAATCTGCACCTTATGGACAAACGAACTCATGTTGCAGCAGAATTTGGGTGGGATGTTGCTCGTGAGATTGGACCCACATCAAAGAAGTTCCCAGAGGACTGTCTCTCGTGGCTAAGTAGAGAACCCCTCTCCCTGATGGACTGACCAGAGAACAAACCCCTCACCCTGCCCCCTGCCCGTTTTGTTGGTTTGGAAAGAGGGAGGGGGGTGAGTGGAGAGACTGCTTCTTAAGAGGGAGGGGGTGAGAGCAGAGAAACTGCCTAGAGAGAGAAATAAGTAGAGATAAAGAGTATTTGTAGTAGAAGAATTGTGGTGATGAATAGATTTATGGACCTGCTCTGTGGACTGAGAAAATACCCCACACCCTGCCCCCCTACCCGAGCTTGTTGGTTAAAAAGAGGAAAGGGGGTGAATAAAAACGGGTTCGTAAGAGGGAGGGGGTGAGTGAACAAAATGGTGTATGAAAAGCTTATTTTTACCTCTCATTTATTCTCCGACTCTGTTAGGTAATTAAATCACTTTGCAACTTTAAATCTGAGGCCTGCTTGCCCTTTTCTTCCATGCATCCTCCTACCAGTGTCCTATTTCTCTTAACTCATGAAATTGGTGTATATTTAACAGGTTTTTTCTTTCCCCTCTCCTGCACGTTTGTGGCAGGAGAGAGCAGGGGTGCCTGGCATTTAGTCAGGGTCAAACCTCGACAAATGTAGCTTTTATGTGATCAGACAAAAGTATAGACTTCCAAATTTGAGGACTTGGACCAGCCTCCAGCAAAAAGCTGTTCAGTCTTTGTGTGTAAAAAGTTAAGGACTCAAAATACAACTTCCTCGTGAGGGGAAGTGGAGGGGCAGACAGTGATCTCTTCTCTGCGGTGCCCTTTGACAGCACCTGAGGGAGTGGTCTGAAGTTGTGTCAGGGAGGTTTAGGCTGGTTATCGGAAAAGGTTCTTTACCCAGAGGGCAGTTAGGCACTGGAACAGGCTCCTCAGGGCAGTAGTCTCAGCATCTGCCCTGACAGAGTTCAGGAAGCATTTGGCAATGCTCTCAGGCATGTGGTGTGACTCTTGGGGATGGTCCTGTGCTGGACCAAGAGTTGGACTCAATGGTTCTTGAGAGTCCCTTCCAAATCAGCTACTTGGTGATTTGGTGAGTAGTGTTTAACATTTTTTTGCTTACAACTCCAAGCTGTGTCCAATTGTATGTCACCCTCATTAAGTCCCAGCCTTGCCCTTTCATGATTCTCCAGTAAACTTCCCTGATCAAGACAGGGAAGACAGGCATACAATCCAGACCCCTCATTCTGTAACTGTGTGCTGAGGGGCATAAGAGAACTGACATAGTGCACACCTGTACAGCACAGCCAGGACATGAACCAGCCTTCAAATGCCACACCAGCAAACCAAGCAGCTCCTGGGCCTGAACCTGCATCAGCTCTGTGGAGTCACCGGCTGTGGCATACAGCCATTCCATAAAAACTCCAACATCCGTCAGCAGCTGAATGGGAATCTGTATGTTCATACTGGCTCATCAGTGCCTTGCAACCTCCAAGTTAATTTATAAGCATTGCTCCCAGGGAGAGGAAAGACAGATAAATACAATAGGTCATTCCTATCTTAGGCCGGGAATTTCAAAGGCGCAATAGGGAATATTTTCTTTTTAATGCAGATTTGTGGCTAGCACAGGTCTTTCCCATGAGAAATCCTTTTGTGTTTTATAAATAAAGATAAGGTTTGGATGTTATTAAAAACAGTGTCCCAAGACTTGGACGGTGCAGACCTGGCCAATCAGGCCTACGGGGAGGTTTCTGACTGACCAATCTGGGTGACCTTTGAAAACTCTATATATATGATGAAATCAAAACAATAAAGGCCTTTTCCTTCTTGCCACTGAGAACTGGATTCTTCTCTCTGCTAGCGGCTCAACAGCGACACAGATTTTCAAGTTTGAAGGGAGGAATGGGAGAATATGTATTAGGGCCACAGAAGATTTTTTTTTTGAGCTCATTTAGTAGATAACAGTACTATTCAGCTGTCACTGATAGACTCTACATAACAAAAAAAAAAAAAAAAAAATCTTGAGTGCACCAACCTAATGCTTTGCCCTATCCTAGATTTCACAGCCCAAAATTACGGGCAAACTTGCCAATAATAAATGTGAGCATGCAACAAAAGGCAGAGTAAGCCACAAGACAAAATACTGTCTGAAAAATCCCATAAAAGCAATGCATTATACCACAGGACTTAAGCACCATAAAGCCCCATGAAATGAAAAAGTTTCATTCATTTCCTCTCAGCTCCATGAGTGGGCTCCTTTATCAAATGCCTTTGAAAGTAAGACCTCCTACTGGGATTTTTACATTAAGCAGGGGGGAAAAACACATTCCATTGTCAGGGTTGTTGCAAGGATGTAATCAAAGGTTTGACATCCCAGCTCACAGACACCAAGCAACTGGGAAAAAAATCACCATACTTTTAGTTGCCATTTTTCTTTTCTAAGAGAAGGTTTATTACTTTAAAGCTCAATGACATCAAGGGTAGATAACATTAAAACAAATTACCTTTCCTCTAACTACGCATTTTCCTCATCATTGTGACAGCGATAATTGCCTGGTAACGGCTTATTGTAAAGGCAAGCTCTTGTCACTAACAAATTTCCTCTTTAGGTCACTCTCCTGACAAGCAGATTCATTTACAACAAGAACCATGAAGCTGAGCCACATTTCTTTTCAGTTCTACTGAAAATGAATGTGAGAGTGGCAGAAGGAATAGTGCTGGAGAAGGAAACTTCCATAGGCATCAGGTATTTTGGGAAGCTACCACATTATCTAAATGAATGGCTGCCATCATACATCTCTGCTCAAATCCAGAACACCATGTAATCAGTATGAGAACGACAACTATCTGATTGATTAGCTGATTAAAACCCACCAGTCCAGGGAGGGAAAAAAATCTAGCAAAGGTTTCTTGTTCCTGAAAATCACTGGATTTGTGTTTTCAGTTTTAAGTCATTTTGGGGAATAAATATAGAGTTAGGACGTCACATTTGGATTTCCATTTATTCCCTACATTGGCTGACATGGACTTACTGTGTAGGCAGAATAATTGACATAGAACAAAATCTTAGTTACTATGATATATTATTATCAATGTATTAAATTACTGTTGTATCATTTATTATTATATACTCTATATAATATTACATAGTGTTATATGCCTTGTATTATTGTATGGTTAATATTTTGTTATATTAATACAATATGTATGCATTGTATTTTTATGTTTTCTTATACCTACTATTATTATTTAGTATGATTATTCTATCTTAGTTTAGAGTAGATATTAGGAAAAAGTTCTTTCATGTGAACATGATAAGTCACTGGCACAGGTTTCCCAGAGAAGCTGTGGCTGCCCCATCCCTGGAAGTGTTCAAGGCCAGGCTGGATGGGACTTGGAGAAACCTGGTCTAGTGGAAGTGTCCCTGACCATAGCAGGGGGTTGGAGTGAGATTATCTTTAAGGTCCCTTCTAATCCAAGCCATTCCATGATTCTATGAAAAAGTATGAACAGTATTTTCCATATGCAAAATGCCAACACTGTATGTTTGTTTATAATTCTGGGTTTTTTGCAGAAGACGAAAGGAAAGAAGAAATGGAGAGAAAGAACACACAAAACAGCCTTTACTTTAAGAGGGCATATGTGATGAGGAAAAAAAATTGCATCTGTATCCAGCAGAAATCTAAAAATACTTGCAGGTGCAGTAGTAAAATAATTTGAAAAGAGAAAAATATATGTATATACTGCTACATGCAATACATTCTTTGACCTGGCAGGAAAACTGTTCAACATGAACAAATCTTTGCAACTACAAGCTGACATGAGATGGATATTACTTACTTGCCCATTGAATCAGAAGGATTCACCTGCTGTGGTAGAGTCTCTATAGGCACAGAGACGTGAAGCCAGACAAAGTATCTGTTTGGGATCAGGTCCCAGCTCACCTGGACTGCCAGCAGCCTTGGGGCTGCTGTACACACACCCAGCTGTTGTGGTCCTAGGGATCCCTATAATGAGCACAGCATGCAGGAGGGTACTGAGCCACAGCAGAAGGGACAAGCCCAAGTGACAGAGATTGACCTCACTGGGCAAATCCTTCTCCTTGAACAGGGTATTCAGGACACTACTTTTTCCAGCTACACAAAAGTGCTCAGCCACCATCACGAGCTTCTACCACCATCATGGGCAGCCTGAGAAACGGCCTCACTAAGTCACGGAACTCTGGAATAAGCTGAGTTGGAAGAGACACACAAGAATCATCAAAGTCCAGTTCCTGGCCCTGCACAGGACACTCCAAGAATCCCACCATATGCCTGAGTGCATTGTCCAAACACTTCTTGAGCTCTGGCAGCCTTTGGGCTGTGCCAGTTCCCTGGGGAGCCTGTTCCAGTGCCTGACCATTCTCTGGGTGAAGAACCTTTTCCTAATATCCAGCTTAAACCTTCCCTGACACAAGTTCAGGCCATTGCCTTAGATATTTCACTGGTCATCCAGAGGAGAGAGTCTGACCCTCCACTTCCCCTCATGAGCAAGGGAAAGTTGCAGCCTCTAATGAGGTCTCCCTGAGTTTTCTCTTCTCCAGGCTGAACAGACCAAGTGACCTCAGCCACTCCTCATACAGCTTCCCCTCAAGGTCCTTCACCAACTTCACAACTCTCCTTTGGATGCTCTCTAAGAACTTTATATCTTTTTATATTGTGGTGCCCAAAATTGCTTAGGATGATTATCAATGTTTTGGAAGATATTTTCAGATATGTGTCAAATGCTCAGGCAGCAGCTTCTCCTTTAGCAATATATAGCCATATACTTAATGAAAGGATTGATATTAAAAACAATTCCAAAGGGTAAAATATATTTTTGACTATTTGGTGGCAGATAAGATCTGCATGAAAAAATTTGAATCATCCCATTATTCATCTTGAAGGAAAGAAAAACATACAAAACTGTAAATGAATTAGATATTGGCTTATTATGCCTCGTGGAGAGATGAACTAGAAACTTTTGAGGTCTGGGTGTTCTAATGTCATCATAACCAAGAGTCATTAACTTCATTTTTATCCCAGAACATACTGCATTCCAAGACAGTGATTTTAATGCTAGTTGAATAGCATAGTTTTCAGCAATAACTCAGTCTTAAACTGATGTAACAGTTTCTTGATCTGTTCCTCTCCACTGTATTATATATATACACACACTATACACACATACTGTATCTTGACAGCATCCGGGAAACCAGCTGGATTATGACACTAGGTTGGATTAGCAGCATGCATTAGGACTAGAATAAAGTTTAGAATATCAAACCCCTATTCAGAGCATTCTCCTTTTTGGAATTCATAAATAGAGAATAGATTAAAAAGTCAATGCACATTTGCTCACAAGTCAGGTTCAAACCAGATCAAACAGGATCTAAAAAGATAAAAACAACCCAAATGGTTAAAATAAATTCCAGCAGTTCCCCAAAGCCTTCTGTCCTCTTTTTTTTTTTTTTTTTTTGGTGTTTTGTTTTGTTTTGGGGTTCTTTTGGGTTTGGTTTTTTTGGTTTTTTTCCACACAGAAGGAGAAATGCTGTACTGTATCTGGTAGGTGAATGGGGCAGCACACACAGCCCCATTTCCAAACATATGGAATACAAAAAAGAGGACAGAAAAAAGAGTAGGAAGTATCAAATAAGGGGATCCAGTCTTAGGTTATGACGCAGGTGTGACAGCAGCATAAGTGGCAATAGCAATCAGTTGGAGGGAGACAGTAACACGTTGATGAGAAAAGGTGCTGAGCTCTGAAAAGAAAGAGACTGAAATATTATGTTTGTGGTATGAAACTATTTCTCCTCTGTGGTTAGGTGAAGTTCAACTTCCTCTTTTCATTATAAAAGAATACATGGACATTTTGAGTTACCCACAAGGCTCAGACTCAAAAGAAAAATAAGCCTGACGAGTTTGTGTTTTGTCCCCAGATCCATAGATCAGTTCATTCCAAAAGAAAATGACAGAAATTCTTTGATACTGGATATTGGGGATACTGTCCAAACTCAAGACACCAGAGCAATATCTCACTTTTAACATTCTAGATTTGTACCAGAACTCAAATATTGAGCCTAACTGAAGAGAAATTATTTTAAGTAATTTGGTATTTTTTTTAAAGTACACTAAATAGAAACAATAACAACTAGAAACTATCACATTCCTTTCCTTGAGAAAGGTGGAGAAAAAAAAAATTTCACACAGGAAGGTCAGCAGTGGCTCCAGAAAATGTCATGCTAAAGGTGGTATAAATGTAAATGAACACTTGGTAGTCTGTGTGGAACTCAGTGTTTCAGGGGTTTTCTTTTCTTTCTTTGTTACTTTGGTTTTTTAATCTGTATGGATTTATTTTGCATACTGAGACTGCTGTCTGTAGTTACAAAATTAAGGGTGCCTAGAGGGACACTGCACAGTTAATAGTTTCACCCAGGTGACTCAATATCTCTGACGGTTTCAGCAAGTTTAGAAGAATCCCTGCCAATTCCCACAGTGTTTCTCTTTCTGTCACCTTTCATGCTTATCTGTATGTTCCCTGTTCTCCTCATCAGTCGCTAAGTCTCTGACAGAGCACATACTCCTAACTCCATACATGTTACCTGTCTGTGCCCATTCTGAAAGCAGCTCAAACTGTGATTCTTTGCTCAGAAAGAGAACCACACCCTCCTCCTCTTCCTTCAGGTGTGTTCTTAATTTATATTCCAAATGAAAGAGGAGCCATCGGTATGATGAGAATCAGTAAGACTGATCACACTCTGTCACTGTCTTTCTGAATCTTGGTTTTTATGGTGAGTAATTTTTACAGTCTCAATTTACATTTCAATTTTTTACAGGGACACTCATGCTATCTCAAAACATGCTGCTTCAGGTCTCCGGAGCACTGTAGCCCTCTTCCACTGCTCCGAAGTTGAATCAGTTCTAGAAAAGTGCATGTGCAGCCATGTTACTTTCACACTAACTTTTTCTAGAGCTTTACCTTTCATATATAAATTCCTGACTTGCAGAGAAAAGCAACAATCTACTGCACACTACAGTTCTGTCACTGTTTCCCAGGTATCTATAAATGGAACCCATCAATCAACTGCACTTTGATTTTGCACTGTTGAGAGTGTAAACTGTTCTCATCAGGTAACTTCTAAATGTATAATCAAGGTAGCATGCACCCATGTCATGATATTTCACTTGAGGCAACTTACAAATGTCTTAATTTACTTTTAAATTTGTTTAGCATAATAGAAATACAAAAGGCCATGCATGGGTTTTAGACAACTTTAAATGCTTCAATTTTGTCATACTTGTTTAATTTTCATAATTAGTACACATTTGTCCACTCCATTTTAAGGACCAAGCCCATAAAGTTAGCATGCATTAGTAAGCTGAGATTGCTTGCATGTCTCGTGAGCAAAAGCCTTATGTTAAACAAGATTGCGGCAGCATGGTATCACGATTCACAATCGGCCACCCCACACCGCAATGTGGAGGGGGCCGCTCGTGGCCAGAACACACCACGCAGACACGTGGCTGTAGCAAGCGGTGGAGCTGCGGGGGATGCGAGACTCCATGAAGGTGTGGCGATGGAAGAAATGCAGGATCACCATCTGAAGTTTCCAGGGATTTTTTAAGGTCCACAGTCAAGGGTCAGAGGAGGGTGGAGAGGGGTGGAGAGGCAGGGGAGGATTTGGGGTGCTGGAAAGCCAAGATGGTGAACCCCAAGTTCCGCTTTCTCAGCGGATTATCAGGAGAGGGAACAGAGGCCTGGTTACTCAGAAGAACCAACTAGGGGAAGCCAGAGGGGAGGAGCCAGGGAGGAGAAAGGGGTAAACCAATAAGATTACAGCATGGGATGGTACAGGTTTCTGCTAGGGAGAAGTCTCTAGAACAGCATAAGCACACTACAGCAAATCCACTTTTGTTTTATACAAAAGAAAAAGAAAGAAACCCCCAATACGGTTACAAAAGCAACACAATAGAGTTAAAACTTAAACAAAATTTTTTCTGCTGGACTCATTGGTTTTACTTTAAGGGTCATATAAGGATTAAGGGAAATTTTAAAATAAAGAGGGGAAAATTGTCTGAGTCTTTCTGAGCTGGTATAAATTTCTCTAGGCAGATAGTGGGTTTCTTTCCATTGTATGGCTTCCGCAGCAGGTAGAGATAAGCAGCGACTCCTTTTGTTGACAACAGGCTGGAACTGGAGCTGGTTTGTGCAGCAGTTTTGCTGGAGTGGGGTGTGGCCTGCTGCTAGTTGGAATGCAGACTGATAACAGAGTCACTGGGAAGAGTCTCTTTGCCTGTGAAGATAGCACTCAGAACACAATCATTATTTCTGAGTAGCTAACAGTGTCTGATGTTACACGCTGGCTGTTTGCAATTAACAAAACCATTCCCTCTCACCCCTCTCCCTTCCTGCCAGGCGGCGGGGCCGGGCCGGCTGAGCTGTGCAGTTTGTCCCGCTCCCCAGCACTTCTGGGTCTGACGTGGCATGGGGACTTAGGGGCGGGATCTTTCCATGCTTCTCCGCCCTGTGACGTAGAGGGGGCGCAGTGTGATGACACACAAGGAGAAGGGGCGGAGCTTACACACGGCGGGAAGATGTTGGCGATTCTGGGAAGGAGAAACTCTGAGCATGGTCTCGCCATTTTGAGAGCTAACCCTGATGTTACATAGGGCGATTTAAAGAGAGAGAGGGTAGGAAAGGAGGGTAAGGTATGAAGGCTTAGGGTAAGGGCCAGGGTGAGTTGTTCAGTCTCACTCTAGCAAGGGAAAATGGGGAGCTGGCGAGGCGCCCGGGAGAACGGTAGCAACCTGGCGTCTTTTGGACGGGATGTGGCTAGCAAGCTACCTCTTATCAGGGTTACAGGGAGAAGGAAAGTGGGAAGGAGGAGAGTTATTAACAGGGGTGAAATAAATATACTTTAACTAAAAGGGTTTTAACTAAGGAATACATTTCTTTTTGAGGATTGGGCGGATGGGTCTTTCCGAAACCCTTTTCTGTTCTATCCTCAAAATGCCACACTTGCCTAGCTGTTGATGGCTAAACTTAAAAAAAATGAGCTGGGGTCCCAAACAGAGCCCTACCTACTGCCGCACTCTATAACTCACACACACCCGCAGCCCCTCTCCACGGGGTGCACTCGAGACACACACACACTAACATTCACTCCCCCTCCGCTGCGAACTACACACACTCTTGCCACAGTGGAGTTCCAAGGTCAGGAAAAAGCCCTGCTTAGCAGTGTAGGTGCTGCTAACTCACTACCAAGGTCTCATGTCACTCACGCTTACCTCTGGCAGACTTTTGTTAACTGACAACTGGTCTCCGCCTCGCAGTCCCTACAGTTCGTCACTGTTTCTTCCCCAGCAAAGAAATACAGATTCAGCAAGTTCCCCACGCTTCTCTCAGGGTCCTTTTCTAAGGACACAGCTGTGTCCCCAAGGAGTTCCACACTTGCAGGCAGGACGTGCGCTTCACAGAAGAGATGGACTTTGGCAGCGCGGGGTTTTTCGGCGCTGAGTTGGAGCGGGCGGGGCATGCGCGGCAGAGCAGTGGTGCAAGATGGCGGCGCCTTGTGGTGCGGCGGCAGCGCTGTGGGGGGTGCGCAGCAGGCGCGCAGGTGGCTCGTCCGCGGCGTGGCAACAGTTCGCGGAACGGCAGCAGATCACAGCGCCGGTGGCTCTCCATGGCGCGGGCAGCGGCGGCGCGCAAGCACGGCGCCAGTGGCTCTTCACCGGGCGGTGGCAGTTCCTCAGCACTGCAATGTTTCAGCGGCGGCGCGAGCAGGCGGCACCAGGCGCATGGGCTCAGGCGGCACGCGCAGTGCAAACAGCTCGGGGCAGCATCACGGCTGGCTGCTCCCACGGCGGCGCAGCCCACTGGATTTGGCGTGTTCCAGCAGTTGTTCTTTCCTTCCTCACACAGGGCACCATTTGAGGCAGTGCAGTATCACGATTCACAAATGGCCACCCCACGCCGCAATGTGGAGGGGGCCGCTTGTGGCCAGAACACACCACGCAGACACGTGGCTGTAGCAAGTGGTGGAGCTGTGGGGGATGCGAGACTCCATGAAGGTGTGGCGATGGAAGAAATGCAGGATCACCATCTGAAGTTTCCAGGGATTTTTTAAGGTCCACAGTCAAGGGTCAGGGGAGGGTGGAGAGGGGTGGAGAGGCAGGGGAGGATTTGGGGTGCTGGAAAGCCAAGATGGTGAACCCCAAGTTCCGCTTTCTCAGCAGGTTATCAGGAGAGGGAACAGAGGCCTGGTTACTCAGAAGAACCAACTAGGGGAAGCCAGAGGGGAGGAGCCAGGGAGGAGAAAGGGGTAAACCAATAAAATTGCAGCATGGGATGGTACAGGTTTCTGCTAGGTAGAAGTCTCTAGAATAGCATAAGCACACTACATTAAATAAGGATTTAGTTCCTAAATCTACATTAAATAAGATTAAATAAGGATTTAGTTCATCAGTTCTTTCACATCTCTAGATTGCTTGCTGAAACTGTAGATCCTGTAGTGTGATTTTTTTTTCCATAAAATTCCCTCAGCATACACTGAAATCATGTTTACTAGCCATTTTTTGAATGGCAATTCATAATAGTTTAATGCAAAATTTTAAAAAAATATGTAAGCATACACAAGGTGGTAAAACAACATATTTTGGAAGAAATTTTTTGAAAAATGAAAACACTGAAGTAAGTTTGTGTTCTGCTATAGGGTATCCTTAATGCACAATGATTCAATCTTGGAATTAATTTAACAACTGCTCTTTCATATACTCACAAACATAGTTCATATCTCTCTCACATTTCTTTCCTGATAAGACTATATAAGCCAACTGAACAGCTCTGTCTTCAAAACTGTTACCAGAGCAATTAGCACTTGTTTTAAAAAATAAAATATGTCCTTGGGGTACACAGTTTCTTTCTTCTACTTGTATAAATTTTGACCAGACAGCATTCCATATGCATTTCTTAATTTATTCAAGGATCGTACATATTATACACGGATTGCAGCAAAAATCAGAATTAATTTGTGGCAGGATGGAAGCCGCCAGAGTGATTGCACTTTTAAAATGCTTCACTTGAATTTATTTAAAAGTTTTTTTCCTATGCTAAGGACAAGTCAAAACTAAATCCACATCCACATCAATTATGCAGCAAATAAAGAAGTTTCAAGACCCACAGGAAAATTCCAGTGGCTCGACATCACAGTATGCTTCATTTCATCTTACAAACTACTGGGCATTATTATCTAGTTGTAGAAGACTTTACATAAAAAAGAACACACATCAGAGAACTTCTGCTCCAGTATTTTCAAATGCATTGTAGGTACTTTCAGATGAGTTGTAGGTACTTTCAATTGTGTCACCCACCTTCCAGCTGAACTAAAGTCAACAGAAACACAGCCATTATCTCACTTGAGAGAAGTGGCTTAACTGCCTAACGCTGAAAAACAGAGACACATGTAGGTTGGCTGTCTCCAGAACCCAAAGAAAAGGGCTTCAATGACAGTGAACTCAGAAGAAGGGGAAAGAGAAGACAAATTTCAAAAACAGCACACGAAAGGAAAAAAGTTGTCTTTTTCAAAGGTGCAGAGAAACAAAAGCCCAAGAAAGGTAAAGAGAGGGGAAAGAAAACAATTATTAAAATTGGTTTTCCTCCTAAAGTGCTGGGAAAGTGAAGAACTTCAATTTCTTTGGATTATCTAGAATTCGTTTCTATCAGATGACTTGCTGATTTGCACCAGCCATGCTTTCCTAGAGAGAAGCACATTCTTCAGCTCCCTACTCCTAGCATCCTACAAAACCCAGTGTTCTGTTTGATGGTTCCAGCTTGTTCTCCAGCACTTACATGAGCATTTTCATCCTTCTCGCCAGGGTTGAGCTTTCTTTGATTTGTTTGTGTCACACCTATTCTGATGCAAACAAGGTATTAGACACCGAAAGAGATGGTGAAGCCACAACTTGTTTCCCTTAATTTTTAGATTTTCCCTTTGTTTGACTTCAGCTTCACTCATTCAGTTTGTTTTGTCCTTGCCCACGGGACTACTGAAGAAGCTACTTTTCCTCATTACAGCACTGTCTGTAAGTGTAAAAAGATGGTTTTAATATACCTTTGAAAAAATACACCAGAAAGCTAAGCTAGGTTTTTTTAAGGGACACTTATTTCGGTTACCAACCTCCTATGCTTACAGTAAGTCACTGACAAACAGCTCTTGTTGATCTACCAGCCATAATACTGTTTCATTTCTGCATTAAAGTCAATTCTGCATGCATTTGGTTCTCTAACCAATGAGAATTTTTTTATTGCTTCCTACTTACAGAAAACACCAGAAAAATAAGCAAATGCTTTACAGACAAAACTCACAAATACCAAAGCTGATGGTTTGTTTTGCATTTTTTCTTGTTTTCTCTTTTAAACCTTTCCTTCTTAAACAAGACTTCCCATTCTCTTAGCTCTTTCCAGGGAAGTTGATCCTGCTTTAAATGTTCAAAAGACCTTTTTTTCTCACAGGAGCACCCCAGGCTTCTAAGGGGCCACAGAAATTCTGGACACAGTCAGGAAACTCAGGCTGAACAAAGTCAAGGTAGCAAGGGGCAAACCCAATGCCCCTGCTCTAGTCACCTTTCTGTATTGCACCAGTGAAAAACAGGGAACTTGAACCCAAAAGTAGCCACATGAGCCAGAGTTGTTATAAAGAAAACTGCAAGCACTGAAAAATGCTTGACCGCTACAACAGGAACACAGTTCATGACACGAGCTGCTCTTTGAGACAGATCACTACTCCTCACTGTGTGTTGCAGGGTGGAGTGTTAGGATTCCATGTGCTCCTTTGTCCCTCTGCTTTGTATACCATTGGTTCATTTTGAAATATGCTCTGCTGTACCTCAAAACCTATTGGCATGTAACCCTCCTGCCAATCTTCCCTTCATCCTCCTGGGACTGGCTCAGAGAGAGCCAGCCCCTGCCCCCTCTCCTTCCCCTTAAAAGGCAGAGCCTGGACCAGCTCGAGGTCTTTCCATCTCTGGGCTGCTAGCATTTCCTCCCTGCCTTGTCTCCCTTCCCCCTTCTCCTTCCCTGCACCCCTTTTCCCGTCACCCCAAATAAAGATCCCTAGCAGAACAGAGATGGAGTCCAGTCCTTCCTTTGTCTCACGATATTCCTGCTTGAATTGACATGGTTTGAAGACTGCCACCATGCCGCGGAACCTTGGGGACCGCTCGCCCCAGATCCGGTGGGATTTACAAGAACCAGAGACCCGGTCCGGGGGGAAGCTGGCCTGTGCCACCCTCCCAGACCGTGCTACAACAACTGTGTACACGGTTTTCATCCACTAACTCCTCCATCCTTCCAGTGCTCATGTTTGAAGCTGAGCCCTTCCTTTTTTTCCTCCCACACAGCCCATTTCATCCCAGATAACAGCATTTGTCATGCCCACTTGCTGTTATTCCAAGTGTTTTCTTTCTCCTGTGCCACTTCCAGCAGTGATTCACAAGCTCACAAAATATTCTGTCATTACTTATATTTCTTTATGATACTGCCAACAGATGGGTAATGGTCTTCCAAAATAATAGTTACCTCCAGGCACGCATATGGACAAAGTAAAATTACATGCTTTTGTTTATACCCTGGGCTCCTCTTTGTGATACATGAAAAGTGCCTTAAATTATTTCTGAAAGTCTTTTTGACTCAACCGGTATTCCTCAGCGGAGTCAGTTTCCCACAGTATTGTAGACCTGGCCCTCTGTGGTCTCCCAGTCAAACCCTGGAAACCAAGATTCAGTATTTCTGCTATTGTTTTCCTCTTAGAAACAGTCAGAAAACACCTTTGTGACATATAAAATAATTACTAAAAATGTTGCACTACTGTAACTGCAAGAAAATAGTAATGAAAGACAGAAAAAAAAAAAGGGACAGATTTGTAAACTAATGAGCTAAAATTTAATGTTTGGAAATAAGCTCCAAAAGACCAACAACAAAATGAAAATCTCAATACTTTCACTCTTCATATAGTTTTTCAGGGTTGTTTTTGCCAAAACATATTCTAGGTCTAATGATCTCCTTTTCTCCTATATGCATTTGTTATGTGTTAACACTTTGCCTGCCTCTGTGTGAACCCACAAGGAAGAGAAAGGCAAACTCACTATGAAATTACCAAAAATATTCAAGTCTTGCTTTATGTCTCACCCTTTAGTTAGAATAAAATGCAAATATACATATTCCTTTTTTAATTATTTTCTTGCCTATTTTGAGTAACCATATCTCCCTCTAGGGCTATTTCAGACTTATGCAAGACTGATTTAATGTTGAATAGAAAAGCCTCTGGGCAAATTATAAGGATTGAACAAGAAATATTAAGTCAACTTGAATTGTGATAATTTGGATGTTACTATTGTTACCCAGCATTTTTGTACAATTCATCATTAAAATATCTCAGAAGTTAATGTCTTACCACACAAGAAACTCACAAAGTGTAACTTTCAAAGGTAGATTCTGGATATTTTTAGACAGATAATGGATTTCAACTTGTTTTTGATGTAATGAACCAGACCTGGAGGAAGAAAACCTCAACAGCATTGCAATGAATGCAATGGTTACGTGTTTCTTTTATGGTTTTATTTTTTTGCACATTGCTTATTTTGAAAGTGACTAAAAGTTTTGTTCAATCCATAATAAATTCAGTAGCAACTCTGAAAGAGTAACATACTTATGATGCTGTTACATCTTTTTTCCTGTGAGTATCCTCTTTGATGACTCCCTAAAATCTCAAAGAACTGATGCCTTAAAAGCTGGAAAAATATGAGGCAGACACAGTGTAGGGGAAAAGGGTTATTACCTTGGTTTTAATAGGATCCCAGGTGCACTCTTATCAAAGGTGGAAAACACACCAAGGAGTACACACGTGTACAATGCATATATAATTTTTTGGACTTCACAAATTAGTATATCTATCTAAAATCCACCAGTAAGAAATTTAATATAGTAATTGCCCCCCTATTTTAATTACCCTCCCCAAGTGAGACTACAGCCTAGTTTACAAAAACATGTTCCAGAGAGGATGCTCTGTCCAAGATTGGAGCCTCTAGTTTTGAGAGGCAGTTATGAATGCTTCGTCGTTGCCCTTGGAGAACCCCCAAATTAAGCAAAATATCGGACTACAAGAGTTATAAACATGTAGGGCTAAGGAACTAGGAGTGTTTGTGAAGGGTACAAGGAAAGGGAAAGGGTATAAAAATGTATAAAAAGGGTATAAAAAGAAAGAACAAAAATCATCAGGCATCAGAACAAGCATGGTTTTCCTAACAGTGGAAGTTCCAAAACACTAATTAAAAGGTTTATATCATTGTAATATTTATTAAACCAGAAGGTTAGTAACCAATAAAACAGTTGCTAAATGCTTTCTATGGGGTATTTTGTAACAGTTAAATTTCTCCTTTAAAAAAGAAGCACACAAACAAATCAAACAGCAAGACTCATTTGTACCCTCCAGCAGTCTCTGAATCAGGTTGTTTTCTCAGCATATTTAATGTGCAAGTCACTGCAACACCATACCGGACACACCTGACTGCATAGTTCCCTATTCTTCCTTCCTGTTCTCTCATTTCTATTCTCTTCATTTGTTCTTTAACATTTTGGTCTTCATTCCTTAAACAATTCAGTGTTCACCTCTTTACAGTGTGTCACTAAAGACACTATTGAAAGAGACATATCTGTAGATCCAGACAAGTATAGAAATGATCAGAACCTGGCTGAAAAAAACTAAATCACATCCTTAGAAAACATAAAAACCTTTAGCAATTCCAAGAAAGTGCTAGGTATGCTCAGCTCCTGGCTTTAAACAGCAATTCTTTGCTATTCAAAATACACATACCACAGAAATCAAGGACTGGATGACAGACCAAAAAGAAAGAAAAAGACTGTCATGTAAAAAGTATTACAAAAACATTCCAGTTGCAGGCATCACATAGAACAGACACTGGAACATATAGAGCCCAGTTGTGGAGTTCAAAGTATGTATTTGTTGTCTTGTTTATTAAGATTAATTTAAATTTCCCAGTGGTCATCAAATTGGTAAGGATCTTGTTGAAGGAATGAGGCTTGTAGCTGTGAAATATGTATGTGATGAAGGGATTTCCACGACCTATGTCCTGAGGTACTCAGTAAAGGGATTTCCCTGGGTACAAAGGCATGCTGATGGAGTGATAAGTTATCAGACCCATATCACTGCCATTGGCCAGGTGGAAGAGGGAGTGATATTAACATGTACAAGTTCAATTCTGCCCCTGCACAAGACTCACAAGCTTTGTAATCTCTCTCTTTGTAACCTTCATTTACATATAAAGTGCTGCCCCCCATTTATTATTTCAGTGTCCCATCCCGTTGTAAAAGAGGGAGTCGGGAAGGATTCTATTTAGTAGATTTCTCAGACAAAAATAAAGCTCAAATGAAGCAATATTATATCTGAGAACTGCTTATTGATAAAGAAGGGTAAGTGTTCCTACCAAAGGGGGACAGGAAAAGGAACAAAGAGGGAAAAAGAGAGAGAGAGAGACAGAGAGACAGAGAGACAGAGAGACAGAGAGACAGAGAGACAGAGAGACAGAGAGACAGAGAGACAGAGAATACGGGACAGATCATTACCGCTATACCCTGGGCACCCCATGGACGAGGGTTTGGCAGATGGAGCGAGTGCGCTGTGAGCTGCCAGGAGTCTGCGTGGCTGCCGTGGCAGGCTGGGCATGATTTCCAAACAGCAGCAGCTGCGTGTGCCTTCTGTGGGCGAAGAACAGGAACAGGACTCGCGGAGCAGCTGCAAGCGGTCAGGGTCAGAGCACGGTGGCTGCAGGCAGCGGCAGCTCTGGGCTGGGTGCAGGCAGGGTGCAGGTGGCGGTGGTGGCTCAGTCAGAGAAACAGTGAGCACAAGGTTGTTGCGGCAATGGACCTGCCTCAGCGAAGCAGCGAAGCAGGGCAGGACAGGGCAGACAGGACAGAGAGCCAGGGAAGGAACGGGATTGCAGGGAGAAACGAAAACTCAAAGGCATGAAGGCTCCAGGCGAGCCCCCGCTCCCTCCAAGAAACCCAAAGAAAATAGCTTGGGGTTGCGTCGCAGTTAACTGCTTCTATGTGCTTGGCCCTCCTATAGCATGCCTTCCCGCGCACTTTTTCTGCGCGTTTTTTCCTGGGCATCCAGAGATCTGTCCCACCAGCAAGAGGGAGCTTCTTCTCCCCTGACTGGCTGCCAGGTGAAGCCTCTCAGGGAACAGAGCTCCCAGACGTATACAGCACCTAAAGTAATTTTTTCACCTCATGTATAACGCATGTTGAGGTATAAATAAAAATCAGATTGGTCTCTCACAGTCAGTAACAGGATATTTGACTACAATCTCACCTCAACTTCTCCCAAAAGTAGAAATCGACATTTGAAATCCTCTATGGTGGAGGAGGAGAATGCAATCCCCTTGCAGATAAGTGAACATACTTGCTCCTCTCTCTTCCCGAAAAGAGAGACACCTCTTTGGTAAGATTTGTGCCCCTCTACATTAGAGGCACTTGTACCTAGTGCTATACATGATATTTTGCAGATCTAGTGCATTTATCACATTATCTGGATCAATTTAATCACCACAACTATAAGAATCTGTAATCTGTTGCTTGTAATAAACCACACTATTGGTGAATCTGTGATCATGAATGAGACCATACAGAGAGTAACCCACACTATTTGTTCTTCTGGGATCTTATTGAAGGTGACCAGATGTCTTGGTTTGAAAGACAGGTGTCTGCCAAGAGAGGTTGAACCCTCCCTAGGACAGAGAATGTGATTTTTTTTCCCTCCCTCCAAAGTATTTAATTTTGAAAAATCAAGGGCTTTCAGGCAAAGGTATGGGGAAAAAAAAGGAATATCAGTTCTTTACTAGTATCTATAAACAAGCAATAACAATAATAGCAACCACAACTAGAAGCAGAAACCAATAGCAGATGACTTGTGAGCTGCCAAGCCTTTTCCCGTGTGGTGTAATCACAGTCGCAAGCAGCAGGGGCGCTGTTGAGCTCCCGGCCGGGCAGGGCAGGTGCGATGACTGCCGAGTGGCTGCAGGTGGCGCTGTGGCGCAGGGTCAGGTCAGCCCCAGGCAGCTGGATGATGGCGAGCAGGCTGAGAAAGCAGGCAGCCAGGCAGCTCAGAGCGGCAGAAAGCAGGGAGGCAGGGTCAGGCACTGGCTCCCTCTGGGCTAGCAGCGAGGTAGCAAGGATTTCTGCAGTCACAGCAGACGCCGCGGTCTCGTGCGGCAGAGGGCAGGGGCAGGCAGCAGAGGCAGCCGGACTCTCCCGGCAGCAGCCGCGAGGGAACGCAGCCTGGGGAAACGCGCCCTTCCTAGTGGGAAGAAAAGTTGAATCAAAGCTCACCCAGCCAGGAGAGAAGAGAAACAGGGCACAGTTGGATTCGCTCTGGTAGCAGCTGGAAAGCAAAGAGAGAGCAGCCTCTCCCCTCAGCGTCCGAACCACGAGAGCGTTCCCAGGGCTGGCTCTTCCCTTACCGTGCCCCTCCCAAGCATACCTTTTGTCTTTTACAAAAGACTTGATAGCCCTAAAACACCCAACTATTTGTTGCTTAGTAACAGGAATGGGAAGAAATTCCAAAGGTACTCAACCCCCGACATCATCCACCCCGAATTTTTTCCCATTTCAACAGGTTACATTGAGCTTAAACATTTATATTATATACACACATGCATTACTCTAATTATATATATATACACATACAGATATAGATACAGGCACAGTGTTATGGGCAAGTCAACCCCAACTAAGGTCTCCCTGAGGTATGCATCGTGCTTCTCCATCCTTTTGCATCACCCACCAGGTACGCCCTGGTCCCTGAGCGAAAACAACCCCACGGGTGGGTTTGTCTTTGCTTGAGGCGGAATTAATCCTAACAGTTTTCCCTAGCATGCCTCTCATGCGTACCACTGGAACTTTATCCTCGTCTGCTGTTTGCAGGGGTTCAGATTGGGCCGGGCCAGCTCGGTTGGTGGAACCTCGGGTGTTAACTAGCCAGGTGGCCTTGGCTAAATGCTGTTCCCAACCTTTAAAAGTCCCCCCGCCTAAAGCTTTCAAGGTGGTTTTTAGCAGACCATTGCATCGCTCCACTTTGCCAGCAGCAGGTGCATGATAAGGAATGTGGTACACCCACTCAATGCCATGTCCCCTAGCCCAGGTGTTTATGAGGCTATTTTTAAAATGAGTCCCGTTGTCTGACTCAATTCTCTCAGGGGTCCCATGCCTCCACAGGACTTGGTTTTCAAGGCCCAGGATGGTGTTACGGGCAGTGGCGTGACGCACAGGGTAGGTTTCCAGCCACCCTGTGGTGGCTTCTACCATTGTGAGCACGTAGCGCTTGCCATGGCGGGTTTGAGGCAGTGTGATGTAATCAATCTGCCACGCCTCTCCATACTTATATTTAGACCACCTTCCACCATACCACAGGGGTTTCACCCGCTTGGCTTGCTTGATGGCAGCACACGTCTCACAATTATGGATTACCTGGGAGATACAGTCCATGGTTAGATCCACCCCTCGGTCTCGTGCCCACTTGTAGGTGGCATCTCTGCCCTGATGGCCAGAGGCATCATGGGCCCATCGAGCTAGGAACAGCTCCCCCTTGTATTGCCAATCCAAATCTATTTGTGACACTTTTATCTTTGCAACCTTATCCAGCTGTTCGTTGTTTCAGTGTTCCTCATTAGCTCGGCTCTTGAGGACATGGGCATCTACATGACGGACTTTCACAGGTAGCTTCTCCACCCTAGTGGCAATGTCCCGCCATTCATCAGCAGCCCAGATTGGTCCTCCTCTACGCTGCCAGCTGGCTTTCTTCCACCTTTCCAACCAACCCCATAGAGCATTGGCTACCATCCATGAATCAGTGTAGAGGTAAAGCTTTGGCCACTTCTCTCTTTCAGCAATGTCCAGGGCCAGCTGAACGGCTTTGAGTTCAGCAAGTTGACTCGATCCCCCCTCTCCTTCTTTAGCCTCTGCAACCTGTCGTGTGGGGCTCCATACAGCTGCTTTCCACTTCCTATTTGCCCCCACAATACGACAGGAACCATCAGTGAACAGAGCGCAGCGTGTTTCATCTTGTGGCAGTTGGTTGTAAGGTGGAGCTTCCTCTGCACGAGTCACTTGTTCCTGCTCCTCTTCATCTGTGAGGCCAAAGTCTTCACCTTCGGGCCAATTTGTAATTATTTGTAAGATCCCAGGGCGATTCGGGTTTCCAATACGGGCGTGCTGTGTAATGAGAGCAATCCATTTGCTCCATGTGGCATCGGTGGCATGGTGGGTTGAGGGAACCTTTCCCTTGAACATCCACCACAGCACTGGCAGTTGGGGTGCAAGGAGAAGTTGTGCTTCTGTACCAATTACCTCTGAGGCGGCTTGGACACCTTCATAGGCTGCTAGGATTTCCTTCTCGGTGGGAGTGTAGTTGGCTTCGGACCCTCTGTAACTTCGGCTCCAGAATCCCAGTGGTCGTCCTTGAGTCTCGCCAGGCACCTTCTGCCAAAGGCTCCAGGACAGACCATGGCTCCCGGCTGCAGAGTAGAGCACATTCTTCACTTCTGGTCCTGTCCTGACTGGGCCAAGGGCTACTGCATGAGCGATCTCCTGCTTGATCTGAGCAAAGGCTTGTTGCTGTTCAGGACCCCAGTGGAAATCATTCTTCTTGCGCATCACCAGGTAGAGAGGACTCACAATCTGGCTGTACTCAGGGATATGCATCCTCCAGAAATCTATGGCGCCTAGGAAGGCTTGTGTCTCCTTCTTGTTGGTTGGTGGGGACATCGCTGTGATCTTGTTGATGACTTTGGTAGGAATCTGACGTCAGCCATCTTGCTACTTCACTCCTAGGAACTGGATCTCTTGGGCAGGTCCCTTGACTTTGCTCTTCTTGATGGCGAAGCCGGCTTCCAGGAGAATTTGGATGATTTTCTCTCCTTTCTCAAACACTTCTTCTGCTGTGCTCCCCCACACAATGATGTTGTCGATGTACTGCAGATGTTCCGGAGCCTCACCCTTTTCCAGAGCAGCCTGGATCAGTCCATGGCAGATGGTGGGACTGTGCTTCCACCCCTGGGGCAGTCGGTTCCAGGTATACTGCACACCCCTCCAGGTGAAAGCAAACTGAGGTCTGCACTCTGCTGCCAGAGGAATGGAGAAAAATACATTTGCAATGTCAATAGTGGCATACCACTTTGCTGCCTTGGACTCTAGCTCATACTGGAGCTCCAGCATGTCTGGCACAGCAGCACTCAGAGGTGGAGTCACCTCATTCAAGGCACGATAGTCCACAGTCAATCTCCATTCTCCGTCAGATTTGCGCACAGGCCAGATGGGGCTGTTAAAGGATGAGTGGGCCTTGCTGACCACCCCTTGGCTCTCCAGCTCCCGGATCATCTTGTGGATGGGAACCACAGCATCTCGATTAGTCCTGTATTGCCGGCGGTGCACTGTCGAGGTGGCAATTGGTACTTTTTGGTCCTCCACCTTCAAAAGTCCGACTGCAGAAGGGTTCTCTGATAGTCCAGGCAAGGTGTTCAATTGCCTCACGCCCTCTGCCTCGACAGCAGCTATTCCAAAAGCCCACTTGAGTCCTTTCAGGTCTTTGAAATAGCCTTTCCAGAGGAAGTCTATGCCTAGAATACATGGAGCCTCTGGACCAGTCACAATGGGATGTTTTTGCCACTCCTTCCCAGTCAGGCTCACCTTGGCTTCGACCAGGGTCAACTGCTGTGATCCCCCCGTCACGCCAGCAATAGAAACAGATTCTGCTCCCGCAAGTCCCGATGGCATTAGGGTACACTGCGCACCTGTATCAACTAGAGCTTCATATTTTTGTGGCTCTGATGCGCCAGGCCATTGAATCCACACAGTCCAAAAATCACGGTTTTCCCGTACCTCTACCTGGCTAGAGGCAGGGCCCCTCTAGCACTGGTTATCGTTCCCTTCCTGGTCATACATTCCAGAGGTTCCTTCAAGGGGATCTGACCCATCATCTTCCCTTCTATTGTACCTAGCAGGTCGGCCACGGGAAGCTGAGGCTACCTTCGCTTTAGCGGAACCCCCTCGGCCAGCGTTTCCCTCCTTAAGCTGACATACCCGTGCTGCCAGGGCAGTAGTGGGCTTCCCATCCCACCTCCTCATGTCTTCCCCATGGTCATGCAGAAAAAACCACAACTCAGCTCGTGGGGTGTACCCTCTCTCCCTAGCTGGGGGACGTCGGGCTCTGGTATTGGGGCCTGTGACTCTCACTGGTGCCACATTGATCCTCCTCATCTCATCCCTAATCTCCTCCCTCAGGTCCTTGATCTCCTCTTTCATCTCCTCCCTGAGGTCTTTAACCACAGCAGAGACCTGAGCCTGCATCGGGTTACTGATCACACTTGCATAATACCTGAGCCTGTCAGCTATTGAACCCACCGTCTCTCGATTGCCATCAGCATTAATAGTTGCAAGGAAGGTGGCATGATGCTCTGGCCCTCGCCTTGCAAGGCTGCACAACATTTGCCCAGTGCACCTGACCTTATCAGGGTCATTTTCGTGCTGTCCATCCCCCCCAAAGAGCACCTCTATTATGGCTGCTTCTCTCAGCTGTTGGATCCCTTCCTCAATGGTCTTCCAGGTCAATTTACGGTGGGGATCCTGCATTCTGTCTCTGTTGTCAAACTTCTCTCTTACACCCATTAAAAGCCTCTCCCAGAGAGAAAGGGGCCCTGTCTCCCTTGCGAACACTTCGTCAACAGCCGGGTCTTGGGCCAAGGGTCCCAAATTTCTTGCTTCATTATTATCCAGCTGCACTCCTGGGCCCATAAGGTCCCAAACCCGAAGTAACCAGGTTAGGAAAGCTTCGTGCGCCCGTCTCTTAACATCATCTCGCAGATTACGGAGAGTATCGAAGGGGAAGGACTCAGTGATGACTATGGGCTCAGATTCTACTGCTGGTTGTGAGGGCAATGGCTCCCCATCATCATTAACTGGGCGTACTGATTTGGTCTTATACTTTGTACGCACCAGAGGGGCAACTTTGGCTGGGTGTGGCTGCTCTTGGGATTCAGCTGGAGCCTGGATGGTCATAACATCTGTGGGTTCCACTGCTACACCATCAGACTCTTTCCCTTTGGGGCGAGGAGAGGGTTTTACACCTGCTAGGGAGATGTATTCCTTCAGCAGCTGGTGTATTCTGTGTATTTCTTCTACTAGCACCCCCACCCATTCTGGATGGATTGTTTCTGAGGCAGGCTGTTGGACAGGGTCGGGCTGTGGGGTATCCCCAGGCTCTGCGACAGCCTTGGGCTCTGTGGCTGCATCCCTATTCCCTGGCGCAGCTCTTAGAACGGTTACCCAGGGAATTTTCACCTTATCCCGGAATGCAAAGTAGGATAGACCTATCAGCCACAGCAACACCAGGCACTGTATGATATCATAAGCATTTAGAGAGTTTCCAAACCTTTCGAGCATTAGTTGGGTAGGCCCAAAGTAATGAATAAAAGGTAGAGAAAAACCTTCTCCTGGTGTTATCTCCTCACAAAAGGTACCATTACCAAACAAACTCCAAAAACATGTACTGACGGTGTCAAAAAACTATAACCATGTGCCTGCCGTTAAAATGAACTGAAAGATCCAGAAATTTTTCACCCTATTGGCCCATTGTGCAAACTGGATGACAGCCACAATAACCTTAGTTATAGGACCCATGTTTAGGTAGGGAGCTGCAAATGGGAAAAATGTGGTCACAATTATGTGCCAACCAAACCAGGGTATACTCAGCATAGTACCACTTAATGAGGTTTTCATGTTCATCACACTAAGACAGGTCTCACAGAAACTGTTATTCCTTTTTCTTCCAATGCCCTTGGGCCCCAAGTTGGGCGCCAAGATCTGTCTTGGTTTGAAAGACAGGTGTCTGCCAAGAGAGGTTGAACCTCCCTAGGACAGAGAATGTGATTTTTTTTCCCTCCCTCCAAAGTATTTAATTTTGAAAAATCAAGGGCTTTCAGGCAAAGGTATGTGGTAAAAAAGGAATATCAGTTCTTTACTAGTATCTATAAACAAGCTATTGCTTGTTTATATTAAATAACAATAATAGCAACCACAACTAGAAGCAGAAACCAATAGCAGATGACTTGTGAGCTGCCGAGCTTTTTCCCGTGTGGTGTAATCACAGTCGCAAGCAGCAGGGGCGCTGTTGAGCTCCCGGCCGGGCAGGGCAGGTGCGATGACTGCCGAGTGGCTGCAGGTGGCGCTGTGGCGCAGGGTCAGGTCAGCCCCAGGCAGCTGGATGATGGCGAGCAGGCTGAGAAAGCAGGCAGCCAGGCAGCTCGGAGCGGCAGAAAGCAGGGAGGCAGGGTCAGGCACTGGCTCCCTCCCGGCTAGCAGTGAGGTAGCAAGGATTTCTGCAGTCACAGCAGACGCCGCGGTCTCGTGCGGCAGAGGGCAGGGGCAGGCAGCAGAGGCAGCCGGACTCTCCTGGCAGCAGCCGCGAGGGAACGCAGCCCGGGGAAACGCACCCTTCCCAGTGGGAAGAAAAGTTGAATCAAAGCTCACCCAGCCAGGAGAGAAGAGAAACAGGGCACAGTTGGATTCGCTCTGGTAGCAGCTGGAAAGCAGAGAGCAGCCTCTCCCCTCAGCGTCCGAACCACGAGAGAGCGTTCCCAGGGCTGGCTCTTCCCTTACCGTGCCCCTCCCAAGCATACCTTTTGTCTTTTACAAAAGACTTGATAGCCCTAAAACACCCAACTATTTGTTGCTTAGTAACAGGAATGGGAAGAAATTCCAAAGGTACTCAACCCCCGACACCAGATCTATAGTGCCAAGCTTGGTATTAGAAATTCAGCCCAGCTGCACTGAGCCCCTCTGAAATCTGAAGACGAGCTGGAAAGCAAAGGGGGTTATTTTCCGCCAAAGTTTTATCCTCCTACTGCAAGACTCATTGGCACAGTTCTGGCTCACCACTGGATGTCTAAAGTTCCTAGGCTATAGGAATCACACTGCAGTGTACAATAATAGCTTCTGAATATTATAGTAAACGCACCTCCAGAGAATATAAAATCATAATAATGGAAATGCTTGAATGTGTTTTACAATATCATAGAAAAAGCCAGAACATAATGCACTGTACATAATTACTGTACTGAATGTCACATTAATGATCATATTATACCCTGAAAGATAACTTTTCCAAAGACTCACATCTGCATTCTACCATTTTTGAGTCCTTGGCAGGACTACTCATAGTGCTTTCAATTGACCTATTCTGCACATTTGGTGCTCTTTCAATGATGTTTGCTACATTCAGCAGAATGTAAGATTTCAGTTTTAACATATATTTCCTATCTCATTGCACTGTATAAATATATATATTAAGCCAGTCTAGCAGAAAGTTAGAGGCAGACACAGAAAATAATGGGTTTATTCTAAGACTAAACAAAAAAAAAAGCAGCATATTTTCTTGTATAATTGACAATGAATAAACATTTATATAGTGGGCTACTTACCCAAAAGTGCAAGCCATTTTTCATATGTTCCAAAGGTAGGAGGGAAGAGGGCAAGGAAACTGTACTACAGAGAATGGAAAGTTTATTGACTCACAATAAATTTGCTGCTTCAAAAGAAAAACATACTATCTAAATAAGGACTGCATCTAGCAAGCCAGTGACAGACATTCTTCATAAAGGTGGAAAATACCACCTTTTTAAAAGAAGCAAGTTTTTCCTCCTAATAAGGTATACAGGAGGCTAATTTAAAGAATTTCTATTTCTTTGTAAGGATATTGGAGCAGGCAATCTGTAGCATTATGGAGCAAAGGCACAATCTCCTTAGGTGCTGTTCAGAAAATCTCATTATTAACAGGACAACAAGACTTTTGATACCCTCCAATTGGCAGGCTAGGTGCAGCTTGGCGTGTCAATAACACTTCTTCCCATTCAATCACCATACAGTGTCCACGCATCCCACTGACCAATCCCTGCCTCTTGCAGGAGGGATTTGGGTGGACCAAAGAGCCATCTCCCACATCTCCCCCTTCTTTGTTTATTCAATGAAAACATAAACAAGATCTCAAAACCAAGGTTATTTAGAAAAATCTGAACAAATAATAAAACAACCATCTTTTACACCAACATGAACAATATAATTCACACACACCATGATTGTGAAAAACGAGGTTCACTCTCCTGTTAGGATTTAAAAGTTTAATAAAAGACAATAAGGGACAGATATAAGCAAAAGTATAGTGCTGGCTGTGTGGCAGGACAGACACCCCCCCCCCCTTCTCTCTCTCCCTGATTGCTAGCCGAGATCGATGGCTCAGATTAAGTCAATGGCTTAATCCTGACTATCAATGCTGGCGTCTGGAACTCAGAGCGAGACACTGAGAGAATGTGAGTAATTTTCAAGTGACCGCAAATACACACTCTTTTCCCTATAAAACACCACGCAAAACTCAGTAAAATCAGAAGCTTTTGTACATGGATACTGGAGCGTGAGGAAAAGTTTCTCCCCCAGCTTGGACGTGAGCTGTGCGGTTACTTCCCGTGGGATTGAGAGCGGATCTGGTGCATCCCCAACCCCAAAGAATTGGATTTGGTAAGAAGCATTCAGTTTCCTGAATTGTATTCCTCTTTGCTAGCTACAATAATATTAATAGGTACCTTTTTCATTTTTAGCGCTGTATTGTTTTAATCTCCCTATTTTGGGCACACATATATATATATGTTTGTTTTAGCTATGAATAGCTTTTCATGTTTTGTGTAGTAAAATTTGTCTAGTTCTTTGTTCCGTTCTCACCTGTGTCTAATAAACCATAATCTATTTTACATTAGACATAAATCAGCTGTCTTTATAAGAACTTACGAGTGAGACTGGGTTTTGGGGTGCTGGTCACTCTGAATAGGTTTTGTCATTAGTTGTCATAGGCCTAGGCAACTGGTAAAATCCATATACCCTCTATTTCCACTCGTGACATTTTTGGCGTAGTCGGCAGGATAGATGGCTAACGATTTGAGAACTGAGAGTAAGGAACTTACACAATATTTACGGAGGCACAATGTTCACATTGATACTGATGACCCCTGGCCCACAGAAAACTGGTTTCAGTGGGGAAACATAAAAGAAAAATTAGATGAAAAACGGGGTTCATTAAAAGATACCAAAGGAAAGGGCATTATTTGTCATGTACTCGCCCTATGTTTAAACTCTACTTGGAGATGGAGAGAACAAATAATAAAAGAAAATGAAAAATTGATAAATGAAATACAAAGATTAAAATTGGCACAATTATCCCTGCAAGGCCAATATAATCAGGCAAAACAGGGGCTAAAAGAATCTAAAAAACATGCAAAAATGGTGGAGGAAAAATTGGAATTAACATTATTGCATATTCCCAAATCTATGGATGTCAGAAAAATTAAAAAATTAATAACATCTCCTGAAAATTGGGATGGTGACATCTGGGAAAGCTCTGATGAAAATTATAATGACACCTTTGACTTAGAGTCAGATGAAATCACGGAACTTCCACCGTCTGAGGAGGAAGAAATTCCAGAATTTAAAATGAAACCCATGATAAAAACTGAGATATCTCAGGGCCCGCGAAGGCGAGGCCAGCAAACTACCACCAAAACAACCCCATATGATGCCTTACAAATGACAAACATTAAAGAAAAATATTCAAGAAAGGCGGGGGAAAGTGAAACAGAATATTTATGGAGAGTTTGCCTCACAGGAGGAGATAATGTATTATTAGATGGCTCAGAGAGTTATGGGTTCTGGGGTCCAGGAGTATTTTTACACCTTGGACCACAACCTCCTGACGAGCCACACTCCATCACTAGCAGAGTGGCTTACTGGGCAGGAGGAACAAACCAAATGGACAGGGGAGAACCAACTGTACTCCCTATTCATACTCCAGACGAGGTTACAGTTGCAATAGCTAAAGCTGCTTGTATCCAAGCGATTCATGAAAGAGGGGGCAGAAACATCCCAATCTCTGCGGAGGTAGATCCTGAAAGGATGCTCCCCTTAATACGGGGAGCCCCATCAGACATAAAAAATCACTTGGTACAAAAACGAGATGAAATCAAAAACAATATAACATTCAACAGACAAAACCCACACGCACCGCAGAGACCTATACCTACATGGGCAGATCTCTCACACCATGTAACCTCCCATGCAAAAGAAATTGGGTGGAATTTAGAGTCAGTAATCGAACCCAAAAGAATTCCTGAACGGCGGGTGAAAGTAGTAAAACATAACCCCTCCGAGAAAAGGAATTATTATCAATCAGACTCTAATAAAGGAAAAAGAAACGAGTTATGGAGAAAAGCCCTCTCCCTGGGTATTCCAAAAGATTTAATCAGAGGGAAGCCAAATAGCTCCATTGCAAGCTTGATCCAATTCACAGAACAGATGAAATCACCACCACTTAGCAATTCAAACGTCACACAAGAAGCAGAAACTGCACCTACACCCAACCCATTTGCACCTCAAAAAAAAAAACAAAAACTGACAAGCGCTGGACCGTCAGGGCAGCCGAGCCAGCGCTCAGACACACCTAAAGAATCTAGCCCGCATGTGTATTTACCCGTAGGGCCCAAGAGGCAGCCTCTGAAATTCCTTATTGATACTGGAGCCCAAATCTCCTTAATCTCTTTAGCAGACGCTGAAAAACTAAACTTAAGTTTTAAAAAGAAGAAACAGATACTTCTAACTGGTTTTAATGGAGACAGTACCACAGCTCACTTAGCAAAAATCCGGTTGTGGTTACCTGGAGAAAAAAGAATGACAGCCCATATTTTTGCTATTGCTGATCATGAAGAGAGCATTTTAGGATATGATATCCTTCAAGGAAAAAAGTGGCAATTACAAGACGGTACTATCTGGTCTTTTGGTTCTGCAGAAACCTCACGCAGTAACCTTTTTGGAAAAAATAGAAAAATAAAACTTCTAAAAATGGCTCCAATATTACCTGTGTCTGCTGTAACTAATGTCAAACAATACCCCATACCTCTAGCAGCCAAAAAGGGAATAGATGCGGTAATCACAAACTTAGAACAAAGAAATATCATATACAGAACACATTCTCCTTTTAATTCCCCTGTCTGGCCAGTAAAAAAGCCAGATGGGAACTGGAGATTAACTGTTGATTATCGAAGGTTAAATTCTAATATGGGACCCCTAGCAGCAGCTGTTCCCAACATTGCAAACTTAACTTCCACACTGCAGGCTTCTGCTCACGAGTGGATGGCTGTGCTAGATATAAAAGACATGTTTTTCATGGTACCAATTCGTGAGGAAGACAAACCTAAGTTTGCATTCACGTGGGACGGAGTACAATATACGTTCAATCGACTGCCTCAAGGATATAAACACTCCCCCACTATAGCACACAATGCTTTAGCTGAGTTACTCCAACAAGTACACATACCAGAAGGAGTGCAAATGTATCAATATATCGATGATATATTGGTGGGTGGTAAAGAAGAAACAGCAGTAAGGGTTGCTGCAGAAAACATATGGAATAAATTGAGCGAAGAGGGAATAGAAGTACCTATAACCAAATGTCAGGGACCTTCTAAAGAAGTAAAGTTTTTAGGAGTCTGGTGGGTTTCAGGCAGAGCTGTAATTCCGGAGGAAACTATTACAAAATTAGACACCATACCTACTCCCACAACAAAAAAGGAACTGCAGCAGATAATGGGTACCTTGGGGTACTGGAGAAAGCATGTTCCTGGGTTTTCCATAATAGCAAGACCCTTATACACACTAATGAGAAAAAATCAAGCATGGGAATGGGATGATGTTCACCAACAAGCTCTGCAAACATTAATAGAAGAATTAAAAACCTACCAATCCCTTGGTCCAGTTCATCCCAGCGATCCTATTGTGGTTGAGTGGGGTTTTGCTGAACATGGAACTTACTGTAATTTATTTCAAAAGGGACCTGAAGGACCCAAACGTCCACTGGGATTCAGCTCGACATCATTTAAAGACACTGAAAAAAGATATTCCAACTGGGAAAAAGGACTTTTATCTCTTACTAGAGCTCTGAAGCAAGTAGAGAGATTTCAGCAGCTGCAGCCTGTTAAAATTCAAGGACCTTTCAGCTTGCTAAGTAGTGTAACAAAAGGCTCTGCTCCGCCTGAGGGCATTGCACAAAGACCCACAGTACACAAATGGTTTGCATACCTCACAGGTATCACAGACCAAATGATTATCACTGAAGGACCGATAAAACATACGAAATTACAGATAGACATTCCCCCAGACACTCTGGCTCTGCAACAGCCGTTCAAAAGCAGCCCAATAACCGACGCTCCTGCGTTTTCCCCAGATTCTGAAGTAAAAGGTGTATGGTTTACTGACGCCTCAGCTAAATGAATTGATGGAATATGGAAGTACAGAGCAGTAGCTCTGAATGTTGAAACGGGAGAGGAAGTGATAGAAGAAGGTTTAGGAAGTGCACAAGTAGGAGAATTGAAAGCAGTGTTACTGGCAGTAAAGAGAAAGGCAGAGAAAGTGTATGTGGATTCTTACGCCGTCTGGGCTGAAGCCACACAATGGTTGTGTCAGTGGGAAGCGTTGAATTGGCAGGTAAATGGAAAGACAGTTTGGCAAAAGAAGGATTGGGAGTGGTTGTTAACAGAAGCTCAGAATCGAAAAATCCAAATAGGCTGGGTTAAAGCACATTCAAATGACCATACATTGCAATCGTTTTGGAACAACAAAGTAGATAATCTAACAAAAATAAAAAAGATAAAAAGTGATGAATTAGAGGACTCACAACACTGGTACAGATTAGCAGAATTTTTACATTGTAAATTAGATCACACGGGTGAAAGTGCTCTCTTTTTTGCAGCACAAAGTAGAGGATGGCCCATAACCAGACAAATGTGCAAAAATATCCTCACACAGTGTCCACAATGTCAGCTGAGACTCAAACAAAATCACCCAGATCAAGCACCACCCTTACACATCAAAGATAATAAGGCACTGTGGTCAACCTGGCAAATAGATTATATTGGACCTTTAAAGCCATCTAATGGTTATAAGTACATATTAACAGGAGTTGAAGTTGTATCTGGACTAATAAAGGCCACAAAAACCAGACAAGCTAACACAGAAGCCACTATCTCAGGACTTAGTGAGTGGTTTTCTAGCCTTCCTGCTCCAGACTCCATACAGAGTGATAACGGATCACACTTTACCAGTGCAGCAGTACAAGATTGGGCCAGGAAGGAAGGTATCAAGTGGATTTTTCACACACCTTATTATCCACAGGCAAACGGAATGGTGGAACGGGCCAATGGTTTACTGAAACGCTACCTTAAACCACAGAATTCTAACTGGGACAAACGGTTATCTTATGCTCTTTATCAGTTAAATAATAGATATGGAGTGATGGGTAGTCCAATCTCACGAGCTTTCTTAAGCCCTGTGTCTTTTCAGACAACTCCACATAAAAAGACTGAAACTTTTCAAAATAATCTAACAGTGGGCCAACAAGTTATGGTAAAACTACCCCAAATTGGAATTGTACCAATGATGCTGACAAGTGCTCGAGGGCCCATGGCTTGGGTAGCTACTGATTCTAATGGGCATCAGCATAGAATCAGCTCTCGATGGGTATTTCCCACATTTTAAAACTGTAACAAAGCTGATTTCGCTAAGGGCAAGACCCCGTTTGGCCACTGAAAACTCATAAAACCGTCCCTACACTGCCCCCATGTGACAGCAGTGAAAATAGCGACCTATTTCCAACTACAGGCCAACAGAGGGAATGACAACTCTCAAAGAAAATGTTAATCACTATTTAAATTCTGTTGTTTTAGTTTCTCTAATAACCTTAAATATTTAAGAATATCCCCACCAGATCTAAGGCTAAGCGTGTACTCCGGACGTGAGAAGAAAAGGAGAAAGAACTACTTGCTACACGGCTGTGAAAACTTCAAAAAGTCCTGGACTCTTAAAAACAAACAACACCCATTCCACATAAACGGAAAACCGCATGGGACTGCACACCAACCAGTAAATGTGTTGTAATCAAAATGTTAATGATAATGTTGTTTATGTTTTTATGCCTGCAAGTGACTGTTTTTAGCAATGCTAAATGGCACACCAGCCACCTGGATAAAACTTTGCAATTAGTCATTGTGAAAGGGAAACCAGAGAAAAATGTTAATACTTCCATGGCTCACTCTAACCTAACACAAATAGAACAAATGCTATCTGACCCATGGAAAAGAAACACCCATCTCAAATTAGTACAAGCTGTAACTCTGATAGCCAATCGAAGTGATTGTTGGATCTGTTCTCAATTTCCTACTCACTCAGATGAAGGTACTCGAATGATGGGAATTCCCACACCAGGTATATTTTCCAATGGTATCCCTCCTGCCAAAATAATGCTCTTTCTGGGGGGAGCCACAAGTCACACCATTATAGACCAACAAATCCTAACAATAGACATTGTAACTGTGGGAACTTCCTGTATTCACAGATGTCTAGAGGGACCAGGAGTAACTTCACACCAAAGAATGAAATTACCTGAATGTAACCGTGGTGTCAAAGTAGGAATTTATCCCGAGTGCCATTCATATCTGGACGTAACTAAAAAAGGCATTTTAACCACGCAATGGTGGCCTATTCCAGACAGCATGGGATACTATTGGCTTTGTGGAAACCAAGCTAGAAAAGCTCTACCCCCTATGTGGGAAGGAATATGCACCATCGGTACAGTTGTCCCAGAAATAGACATTATTGACAAAGCAGAATTTCCCCGAGGACACCTAAGATCCTTTATTACAAGACACAAACGGAATTTAAATCCTTTGGTTGAGAGGCCTACTGGATTTCATAAATTTATAAGAGGGTTCTTACCATGGATAGGAATACCTGAATTAGAAAAGGCAATAGTAAATATATCTGGAGTTATTGAACAAATAGAAAACCGGACAAATGATGCAATCAGTGCCTTACAACAAGAAGTCACCAGCCTCTCAAAAGTGGTTAAGCAGAACCGAATGGCTTTAGACTTGATATTAGCCTCCAAAGGTGGAGTATGCACAGTCATCAACACAAGCTGCTGTGTATATGTAGATCAAACCCTCAGAATACAAACTGATCTAGAGGAAATTAGGAAAAACACTAAAATTTTACACGAAATCCAGAAAGATCAAGGACCAGATTTATTTGATTGGATAACTTCATGGATCCCAAATTTAAGTGCAATCATGAGGAAACTAATTGGTGTAATAATTGTAGTTGTAACATTAATGATTGGAATCTGGATCATACTTCAAATTTGCAAAATTGGAATCAACAAAATAAGTAAATCCAATAATAATCGACGTCTCTAAAAAGAAGAAATCCCAAATTTAGCTTTGTTCACTCAGTGCTATTGAAGTACTAAATGATTTGGCAGATCTAAGTGATGTTTATGTATATACTTTATAATTTTTCCACATGTATTACTTTATGTCTTTACCTTAATTGTCACAGTAGGAAAAGGAGATTGTATCCTAAATATAACCTAATCAATTTATAATCAAACCTAGTATATATATATATTTCTGTATCTACCTCTCTATGTGTATTTGTTTACATTTTTATAGAATTGTCTATCATTTTATATACTAACACTAAACTCCATTGGGAAAAGAAGACTGAACTGGAGAGCACAAAAAGAGCGAAAGACTCACCAACCATACACTGGACTCATTCAGCTGCTACAACCAAGAAGCTACCTTCACAGACTCTTTGTTCCTGATCTTCCCAAAATCTCAAGACTCAAGGGGTGGAAAACAACCTAGCCTACATGGACTAATGCTTGTTAAATTGCCTCCAAATACTATGGACATTCTGAAGTTAATGTCATATTTACTAATCCCTTAGTTGTTACTGCTAATGTTTCTTATATGTATATTTTGCTACATAATCTACTACATGAGCCCATAAATTGAAGCAACAACAAATGCTTCCTATTAACATAGTCAAATTTCCATTAGAGAATAATACAATTTTGGAAACGCAATGTATACCAAAAATTCAACAATAATACATAAATTAAAAAGGCGTGGGTGCGTTTTATAGCATGAAGGCAAGAGACACCTGCACTGTCACTTCATGATACAAGAGTTGTGTCTTTGGGTCACAGGGGTGGATTGAGGCAGGACAGACACCCCCCCCCTTCTCTCTCTCCCTGATTGCTAGCCGAGATCGATGGCTCAGATTAAGTCAATGGCTTAATCCTGACTATCAATGCTGGCGTCTGGAACTCAGAGCGAGACACTGAGAGAATGTGAGTAATTTTCAAGTGACCGCAAAATACACACTCTTTTCCCTATAAAACACCACGCAAAACTCAGTAAAATCAGAAGCTTTTGTACATGGATACTGGAGCGTGAGGAAAAGTTTCTCCCCCAGCTTGGACGTGAGCTGTGCGGTTACTTCCCGTGGGATTGAGAGCGGATCTGGTGCATCCCCAACCCCAAAGAATTGGATTTGGTAAGAAGCATTCAGTTTCCTGAATTGTATTCCTCTTTGCTAGCTACAATAATATTAATAGGTACCTTTTTCATTTTTAGCGCTGTATTGTTTTAATCTCCCTATTTTGGGCACACATATATATATGTTTGTTTTAGCTATGAATAGCTTTTCATGTTTTGTGTAGTAAAATTTGTCTAGTTCTTTGTTCCGTTCTCACCTGTGTCTAATAAACCATAATCTATTTTACATTAGACATAAATCAGCTGTCTTTATAAGAACTTACGAGTGAGACTGGGTTTTGGGGTGCTGGTCACTCTGAATAGGTTTGGTCACTAGTTGTCATAGGCCTAGGCAACTGGTAAAATCCATATACCCTCTATTTCCACTCGTGACAGGCTGCTTGGCATACAGCCAAAAAGCACACCTGGTATGGACAGGGATACCCTTTACATACCCTTCAGCCTAATGCATATTCATAAACAATTATTCATATTCAAACTTTTTTCCAAACTAGTTTGCATGTTCTGGGAACTGCTTAGCCTAGCTCCTCCTTGGATCCACCTCCTCAGAGCATGCGCACTCCTCTTTAATTGATTCTGTTATCACTCCCAGATTGTGGTTTCTGCAGGCGACAGGTGCTGATAGTTGGAATGTCACTGGCAGGGTCTGTTTGTGGGATGTTATCCAGTTTAAGCAGGCAGTTCAAGCATTCTAACAAAACTATAACAGCTATTTCACTACTACGCCTAAGCTTAGCTAGCAACAAAAAGAAAGGCATTAGTCATCATCACACATCAATTTTTCACAGCAAGGCTACCTTTGTAAAAAATAATTACAATTATACACATAGTATCCATTGTAATATTTGCGAAGAGCCAATATTATGATATGTATGTATCACAATGATGGAACCCATTTCACGTGGTGACCTGTGGAGAAACTCTGTCCCATGTTCATAATCTCTCATGTAGGCTCCCTGACTAGCCTCTTCATTGGTTTTAAGCTGGGCTATTATCAGTTTTAATAGTGTATGGGACACCTAAAATGCTAAAGGAGGTTGGCCAGTGCCAAGTGACATCACGGGCCTTCTCTCCAGTGTATGTGGTTGCCATTAAAAATGAGAGTAACTGTTTAACTCCATAAAAACAAAAAAGGGGATAAGAAAGTTCTCTAAATGAAAACAGAATCATTTACAGTATTAGTGGTTTCTGTATTCGAATTAAAATCTACTGGGGCATCCCCCAGCAGACATTTTTGTGGCTTTGGAGCATCTGCAGCCACTCCCTGCCTTTTAGAGATAATCATGCTAATATTTGCAAAGGATTCTTATAAAACAGCAAAGGTTGAAATTTCTTATCAATCATAGTGTCCTAGGTTACAATATAGATGTATTTAAGTATTCTATTACCACCAGCTGTGGGCCATTAGCTGTTATCACCTGCTAATGACCCACCCTGGATAACAGACAATGGGCCATCAAGGACCCACCACATGACTCATGGACTTCTCTCATCCTATTGTGAGATGCTCCACCCAGGAGGAAGGACCCAAGCATTCTCACCTGGATATAACCTGGCCTTGGAACTCTGTTAGTACTGTCTGTGGGGTTCCCGGAGGACAAGAGCTACCACTGGGCCTTCAGCTGGAGACCAGACCTTCACATGATCACCGCCTCAACTGAACTACTTTGTTTGGACTGCTACCACCACCCTAACTGGGTGTCAGGTAGTATCTGACTTTGTCAGTGCTTTTTCCTTGTATTATTTCACTTATTTTTAATTTTTCCTATTAATTTTAATCCTGACTTGCAATCTCCCACTGGTTTGTTTTCAAACCAATACACATAATAATGGGTTTATCAGGGTCCCATAGAAGTTCTGTAAACCTAAAGTAGGAAATCAAGGTATCTTTACACAAAACTTTAACACAGAACAGATTAGACCTACAAACAAAATATTATCCATGTAGTGAGACCACGTGAGAGATAGCATGCAGCTCTGCCACCATCACAGCAAGTAGCCCTGCACTGCTGTCACGGTGCTTCCTGATGACATCAGGGCTAGAGCCGTGTCTCTATGTGTGGCTCGCAGCCTAGTCCTAATGCCTGCCGCGCCGCTGGCATTTGGCCACACCCGCCACCACTTTTTGCCACTGGTGAGGGGTCAGGGTGACTCCAGCAGCCGCTGTTTGCTGCGGCGCCGGGCGGCTGCACAGAATGCGCTTTTGTGTTCTGCTTTTATATGACGAGGTGGTGTCTTACTCAGGCGGGGCACACATGTGCTGCCATGTTGGGGCGGGCTGTCACCTGCCCTGACCCAGTGCCACCACGTGGGACCAGTATGGGGGACCTGGCACGGCCACATCCACGCACAGCCGCCCTGAGGGCGGGGCTCACTCTTCCAATGCGCGGGAAGTCGCACTCCAGTGCAGCCCGGGCCTGCCCAGCTCGGCGCCACCGTGCCCGCATGCGGGCTCATAGCCAGGTGCTATGGTTTCAGCCGGCCATGGACTGGCGGCTGTCTGTGGCATGGGAAACGGGGGAGCTGTCTGCAGAGCACCAGGGGCTACGAGGTATGGGCTGCTGGTGCAGCCACTTGGATCCCACCACCACCCCCTTTGTGGGAGCACTGCTCACCACCCCCCCAATATCACGTCTCTCTTGCATTCCCGCCCATGGAAATGTACCACACAGACATTTTTATGCCAGCGCTGTCCTCTGACATTATTTTCCCAGTAGTGCTGTGCTCCACCATTATCATTCAGCAGGAAACATGAACCTGACTTCCAATAGTGCCATGTGGTGCTGCTGCCACCACCATGGTGAGGCCAGTACGGGTTCGCCTCCCATTCCACATCTGAGGCCCGGATCAAAGGGTCAAGTGAGTCAGGATCATATTGACTGACCTCGGAATCGTAGAAACTAGGCATAGGTAGGGGTGGATGGCTTAGGTGAATCAGTTTCCGGAGGCACAAAATGGTGGTTTATGCTGTTTTCAAATTCAAAATGGTGCTTCTTGGAGTGCTTTTTTTTAGGAGCTTCCATTACCATACCCCATGCAGGGAGATGGCTACAAGCTTGGAATTTGCCATTTTTGGTGATATTAAAGAGTTTCTGTCCCACTATCTTCCAGGTTTTAACGTGAATAGACACTCGGTCCTGCAAGGTATGGAACTTTTCATCGAAGATGTGTTTTTTCTGCTGATGCAGGAGCCTTTTCATTAAATCCAGCCTCTGCCTTTACTCCAGAGAAATTCTGTTTCCCATTCTTCCCTGCCACTCACCTTAAATATAGGCGTGAAGCACGCGTCTTTTGGTTCTTTTCCTGGAACTTCCTTTTCTTGTCGTTTAAATCCTGAAGTCTAGCAGGGAAATACTACCAGCACAGTCTATTTCCTTCCACTGTGTTTTAAAAGTCCCTGTATCAGGTGGCCATTTGTAGCGTTGAGGAGAAAAGGCAGAATCTCCTTAGGTGGATTTCTTTCTGAAAAAATCTCGTTATTAACAGGACAATAAGCCTTTTGATACTCTCCAGTTGGCAGGGTAGGTGCTGATTGGCTGCATGCCTGTCAATCAGGTGCCTTCCCATCTAAGCACCATACAGTTTCCACACATCTCACTGACCAATCCCTGCCTCTTGCAGAAGGCACTTAGGTGGACCTAACAGGCATCTTCCACAGCAATTAACTCCTCAAAAAGAGTGAGGACAAAAGTTCATTTCTGGAGATGCTTGTTTTGTCACATTTCACAGTTCTCAAGGAATTTTTTTTTTATTCTTTTGAGATATTCTCAGACTATAATGAGAATCTTCCCTGTACACATAAATTTTTTCTGCTATTTATTGACTTTTTGATTAATCTTTCTCCAAGGCTTCTCAAGAAAATTTATATGAAACATAGCAAAAAGAAATTAGATTCAGAGGTAGAAGAATGTGCTGTATATTATGGGTAGAAAGTCGAGGATATTGTGATTCACTGTCAAATATTATAATGGGTAGGAGAACAAATTCATAAATTCAAGACAAGCTTGTTTGCTTATGTATGATAAAACCACATTATTTCTTAAAGGGTGGATTTATTATCTTTCTATTCAGATAGCCAGCCTTGCCAAAGAAAAATGTAACATTCTTTGAAGAATACTGAAGAATACTTGACCCAGTGGGCCACAGAATTACTGCTAATAGTTCTAATTATAAATTCTAATAATAAGAATAGCAGAACATGAACTCAAGTTGAAAAAAATCTGAAAATACAATGTTGCTACATACAGCATCAATGAAGAGATCAAGTTAAACCCCATGAGAGGGACAGAAAGAGAAGTGTAATTAGCCCACCTTGCAATTTTACAAAGAGGCAGAAGAAAGACATGTAATATGGGCTGTCCTGAGATTTTTGTTTTAATATGCCAAAACCACTTGTAACTGAGGTCAATTTCTTTTTGCCTGAATAATTTACTATTACTATTTATTTTGAGGGTTGGTGAGACACTTCAACAAAACCTGAAAAAACAGTCATAACTGACTGTGTGGTGATCTGTTATGATAGGTCCTTTTGAATTATTCTGCTGTACAAGACAGGCTACAAGGAAAAAGGAAACAGTCCAGAAGGAATAAAAAACAGAACTATCAAAGAAATAATATATTAGACAGGAGTTAGAAAAAGTGTCCAAGAATGATCTCCAGGGAAATAAGTGGAAATATATAGAGAGAAAAAAAGGAGGGGGGTATGCCCTGGCCAAATCATTACCTCTACCTTAGCAAGGCAGAAAAGATTATATACTTGTCGTTCTGGGAAAAGGGAAAAGATAGGAGAAATTAAGATGTTATCTTGACAGAACCCTTCCTCCAGCTATGTGATAATCAGTGAGGCCAAGCAGACAATCATTTAGTGCTACAAAGCACACAATTATGTCTCTGTGGCATTTAGCCAAGTCATTCTAACTCTTCAGAGGCTAGATCTGACTTTCTCTAAAAGCCCATATCTTTTAATTCCTGTCAGACAGAAACTCATGCGCCCTTGCCTAAAATAGGTTCTATGCTCTGGAGGTGGAAACAAATGGAACCTATGGACCCTAAGGAACTATAAAAGCAAATATCAGACATAACCTGTAGGAAGAGCCAAAGGGTAGAATCCAAAAGACTGACTGGACTGTAGCAATGCTGTAACGCATATAGAAGGTGGAAACAAAAATTAAAACACTGTTGAAAGATAAGGAATGAGGAATAAAGGCAGAGAGAAAGAATGAAGTTCAACAGATTGTGGGAAGGGCAGTCTGAAGGACTCGATACAGGGAGGTGGTGAGGAGGAAAGATAAAGGGACAAGCAAGGAAATAGGGAGGAGCTGGGATAAGTGAAAACTACATAACATATGGACCTTTGGAGTTTCCGCTCATCGTTGTCTTCTGATTCCTCATCTTGCATTGATCTGACTGAACTTTCTGAAACGACTTTGGAGAGTGTGTGAGGGAGTATTGGCTGTATGTGCTGCCTTCAGTGGTCTTTGGCCTCCCCACTCAGCAGCTAAAGCTCTTTTCAGAGTTTCAGAGAGAGAGGAGATCAAATGCTCTTTTAATGTGGGTCATGGAGAGTGTGAGAGAACACTTTATTTCGAAGCCTGAAGAAAAGACAGCAGCTTTCTTTCAACTACCTAAATAGGTTGTAAATTGAAATGTAGTTTTGTTGAGCATACTTAGTAAAGCTGTATGCATATTAACCCTTACTTTCCTGGTGTCTAAGAGTGGCAGCAAAAAGACAACAGGTGCATGCAAAAATATATTCTGCTGGTTTGATTTTGATGAAGGTGCAGAGTCTTTGCCATTAGTCAAAAATCAGACCTTAATAGCAAGTAAAAGAATTTTAGTTTGTCAGCAGAGCAAAGAGGCGAAGAGATGCAAGAATAACTTCCTTCAAACTCAATTACCACTGTCATGTTAAACACCTTGTTTCATTGACAAGTTCTGTAACTTGAGGAATACTGTGTCTTGAATCTTCTTATTGGCAACATTCTTTTAAATTTTTACAGTATTTTTTTCATTTCATGCATCTGTGTATTCACTATTACCTATATAAGCTTATTAAACAAGTTTTTTATTATTTGCTACCATTTGGAATTAAGCCTGAATCATAATTTAAGCTTAAAAAGCATCAGGGGCACCATTATACCTTACCTTGCCCTAGGTTTGCTTTTGGTGGGACATTCTTTAAATTAGAAGTACGTAAACCTACATCATGATTGAGTAAAATGTGTGGAGCAAATTTCAGAGGTCTACATGGGAACATGGACTGCAGAGGAAGAGTGACTGAACAAGTTGTTTGGACAGATGGATAATTTAAAGAGATAATGAACAGCATACATCTTCAAAGAAGTCTGCCTGAAATATTTCATCAATATCTGGGGAAAAAAAACCCCACCCACAGTAGTAAATCAGTCACCAGACAATGCACAAGCATAAGATGTACTTAATTGTATTACAACACACAGCCCACTGAAAAGAGAAAAGGTGCCACCAGAATAGGTAGCATCATAGAATCATTAAGGTTGGAAAAGGCCTTTGAGATCAAGCAGTCAACCATTAACTCAGTACTGCCAAGTCCGCCACTATGCCATGTCCCTAAGCAGCATAGCTACACAGGTTTTGAACTCTTCCGGGAGCACTGATTCCACTATTTCCCTGAGGCTCCTGTTTCAGTGCTTGTTCACCCTTTCAGTGAGGCCATTTTTCCTAACAGCCAATCTAAACTTCCCCTGGTGTAGCTCAAGGCCATTTCCTCTTGTCAGGTTACTTGTTAATTGGGAGAAGAGCCCAACACTCACCTGGCTACACCTTCCTCTCAGGTAGTTGCAGGGAGTGATAAGGTCTCCCTTGAGCCTCCCTTTCTCCAGGCTGAACACCTCCAGCTCCCTCAGCTGCACCTCATCAGACTTGTCCTCCAGACTCTTCCTCCCCAGCTCTGTTGCCCTTTTAGCACCTAAAGCCAAAACTCAAAAGTTACAGACACTGAATATTCTTCCTGGAATACTAATTTCGATTACAAGCATAATAACTAATTATATTCATTATTAAAAATTGTGTATGATAACTTTTACATCTCTGTTAAAAAATAAAGTAACGTTTTGATTAAAATTATGAAAAATGTTTTTATCCTGCACAGACAGGTAATTCTTTACAAAAAGTAAACAACAGGAAGGTGATCAGAAAATAAAATCACAATCAGATTGATCTAGAATAGCAAAAATTCTTCTTATTACCAGTAGATCTAATTTTGTAGATAAGAAATATAGAGAGACCTGTAAGTCTTGAGCACATTGTGCATTGAACAAATAATAACAGGACATCTAAAGTAAAGTAAAGCAAGTAAAACCTGGGAGAACTTCACCATAAAACTAGTGTCAGAACTGTGTCAAAACTAGGAGACACTCAAAATAGCTTCTCTCCCACAATACAGAAAAAGCAGCCCTTCCACCCAAAGACCTTAGCTGCCAAAATCAAGGTAAATGTAAGACACAAAGTAATTTTTTTTTCCAGATTAAACCTTGAAGGTACTATTCAGGTTAACAACTGTATAACCTATCACTTGACAACAGGTTCTTAAGTGTCAGAGACTGAAATGTTATAATTTGTGGCTTAAACAACTTCATGAAGCACTTTTGCCTAAAAACAGCAGAGGAGACTACCGCATTCTGACTAAGGCCCTGGAGATACGATAAAATTAACTCAGGTCTGGGCTGGGGGAGAAGAATACATTCACAGAGGGATTAAACTTTGCACGTTTGGGACGGAAACCACGGCCCTAGGGATATCAGCTGCCAGGCTTGCACAGACCCTCATACCAAAGGGTGTCGGGAGAAGAGGTTTTGGGGGTGTGGTAAAAAAGCCTCTGGCTCGAGGCAGTGAACATCGACCCTCAGCTATGGAGAGGAGCTCAGCTGTGAGGCCCCTTCATCCTGGCAGATGCCGCATTCACATTAAGGACAGTAGAGGGGGTCTCATGGCCCACCAAAGGCTCCCCCAGGCCTTGCACTACAGCACTGCAAACATGATGCAACAAATACACGGTGCTGCAAGGGACAATATCAAACTTGCGCTCCCCGAGGGAGGCACATGGCCATTCTCACCTGGCCCAAATATATACTAATCCATTGGATTCTATACTTTTCAGTGGTGGTGGGCGGCAGGGGACCCTCACCACCCAGAACACCAGATGGAGGGGAACAACGAGACATTTTTGGGATCCTTGGAAGGGTGATATGTTTCTGCCTAACCCGTGTCACTGTCTCCCTGTCCCCACAAAGACCTCTCTCTCTCTCTTTCTTTCTTCCCCTTTCCTTTCCTTTCCTTTCCTTTCCTTTCCTTTCCTTTCCTTTCCTTTCCTTTCCTTTCCTTTCCTTTCCTTTCCTTTCCTTCCCTTCCCTTCCCTTCCCTTCCCTTCCCTTCCCTTCCCTTCCCTTCCCTTCCCTTCCCTTCCCTTCCCTTCCCTTCCCTTCCCTTCCCTTCCCTTCCCTTCCCTTCCCTTCCCTTCCTTCCCTTCCCTTCCCTTCCCTTCCTTCCCTTCCCTTCCCTTCCCTTCCCTTCCCTTCCCTTCCCTTCCCTTCCTTCCCTTCCCTTCCCTCCCTCCCCTCCCCTCCCTCCCCTTCCCTTCCTCCCTCCCTCCCCTCCCTCCCCTCCCCTCCCTCCCTCCCCTCCCCTCCCTCCCCCTCCTTTACTGTTAAATAAAATATACCAAGTTTCTTGGCACCAACATCTAACCTCTTTTGGTTTTAATCAAATTTTGGGGGATATTTCGACCTTTCTGGGTGTTATGATCTCAATAATAAGGTTGTTAGAAATGCCTCTGGCTGAATTAAGGTGCAAACAAGATCATATGCCGGTCAATAGCATGGGTTTTATATGATAGTAAATATGAGAGAGAGGGAGGGAGAGAGAGAAAGAGAGAGAAGAAAAGAGAGAAAGGGAGAAGTAGGAAGAGAAGTGGTGGGAACAGAAGGAGAATGACAAAGACAGAATAAAGAAAATATCACCACTCCATTGTGGCTAGCACAGGTCTTTCCCATGAAAATTCTTTTTGTGTTTTAGAAACAAAGATAAAGTTTGGATGTTATTAAAAACAGTGTCTCGAGATTTGGACCGTGCAGGCCTGGCCAATCAAGCCTAGGGGGAGGTTTCTGACTGACCAATCTGGGTGACATTTGAAAACTCTATATATATGTTGGATTCAAACAATAAAGTACTTTTTTCTATGCCACGCTGAGAATTGGAGCTTTCCTTCTCTGCTAGTGGCTCAACAGTGACACTCCATAGATCCCAATGGTGTTCCGTTGATCCACTCCAGCTGGTCTTCTTGGTGGTGATGGTCCCCCCGAAAAGCATAGAATCCCATGGGTTAATATACACTCAGGCCAGATGGCAATACCCAGGCATATCCCCCTCCGGGAGGGGGGCGGTCTCTTGCAGCAAACTCTGGATCTGTTGCATCACATGCAGTCCTGTGGTGCAAGGACTTTGGGAAGTGCTTTGGGGGGTCTTTGATGAATTATGATACCCCCTCAGCTGCCTCTCACATGAATGTCCCATCAATGTGGCCTGTGGGGTTGGGGGTTCCACAGCTGGGCCAGTTTGTGTGAGGGAGGATGGGTGTTCACTGCCTCTGACCTGAGGTCACACCCAAAACCTCCTCCCCCAGTCCCCGATTTCTGGGGGGAATTTGTGTAAACCTGGCTTCTGTGGGCTGTGGTTTCCCTCACTCCAAATCTAGCCAGGGAAGAATCTCTGCTGTGTTTGGCTCTCTTGTGTATGCATTATTTTCCCTTATTTGTATCTCCCTAGGCCTGATTGTAAAATAGTATATAATCTCAGCAGCTTAATTTACAGTCCAAAATTCTAGTCAGGTATCTTTAAGGAGGCTTCTTTGGTTGTAGATTCTTTATACAGTCTTCGTGATAATGGGCAAAATTTTATGTCAATATTTGAAGCATGAACTATTTCAGTCTCTGACATTGGGTTTGATCCGTTTTATTCAGAGACTTAGTTTCCTTTGCTTTTCTGTGTTTAAACCAGTTTGTAAAAATAACAATGGAAACTAGTAAATTCATCAATGAAAATGTGACAACAGGGCAGAACTAATGCCAAAACAGTAGAAATTCACTAGCTAATGGCAATGTATTACAGATCCTTCATCACATAAAAGTGGGCGCTCCATTTCCCTGGAAGTGCAACACTGTGTTAGAATATAATTTGTGCAGATATCATCATTCAAAATACTACTGTCCCTAGCAATATTGCATTACAAAGTTGGATTAGAAAAATCAATGGGTAGGAGAACACAAGGAGCATGCATGTTTGAAACAGAGACTCTTGGCAGAGTTTAACTACATAAGAGTTAGAATTACAATCCTGAAAATCCTCACTATTCAATTACCACTTTCTGCAGAAACAGCTTAATTTGGTGCATATTAATGCTTCCCTGTAGACCCAAAAGTGCCCTTTGAGGAGGAGAACTGTGGCAGGACCTCCTCCCTCCCCCTTCTCTCTCTCCTTGTTTGCTGGCCAGAGATCAATGGCTCAGATTAAGTTGATAGCTTAATCCGGGCTATCGAGTACTGGCACCTGGAAGTTAAGGTGAGACACTGAGAGAATGTGAAGAATTTTTAAGTGACCACAAATACACACACTCTTTTCCTATAAAAAACACCACAAAACCTCGGAAAGGTAGAAGCTTTCTACATGGACATTGGAGCGTGAAGTAAAGTCTTCTCCCCTGGGCTTGGACGCAGACTCTGTGGTTACTTTCCATGGGATTGGGTGAGGATTCTGATGCATCCCCAGCTCCAAAAAATTGGATTTGATAAGAGCATTAGTTTCCTAAATTGTATTCTTCTTTGCTCGCTATAATAATATTAATAGGTACCCTTTTCATTTTTAGCGCTATGTTGTTTTAATCTCCCTATGTTGGGCAACATATATATATGTTTGTTTTAGCTATGAATAGCTTTTCATGTATTGTGTAGTAAAGATTGTCTAGTTCTTTGTTCCGTTCTCACCTGTGTCTAATAAACCATAACCTATTTTACATTAGACATAAATCGGCTGTCTTTATAAGGACTTGTGAGTGAGACTGGGTTTTGGGGTGCAGGTCACTCTGAGTAGGTTTGGTTATTAGTTGTCATAGGCCTAGGCAACTGGTAAAATCTATCCACCCTCTGTCTCCACTCGTAACAAGAACACTCAGCTGCTCTTGGAAAATTCCCATGAGCCAGCAGAGCACATTCATCCATGGTCAACAGGTTGTTTTGGACAGGGACTCATCCCACCCATCACATCTGAAGGTCTGCAGGCCAGACTCACCAAAGCACAATACTCAAGGTTGCCCTGCAAGAAAAACACTGCAAAAGCTACAAGTACTTTTTTCCTCTCCTTATGGCCCAAGAAATCTTGATTTCGTCTACTGAAGTACACCACCAATAAAAAGGATAGAAGATTGTTGCCATGATTGCACTTCTAGGAAGTCATCTGAATTTTAATTCCTCCTGGGCAAGCAGAGGGACTAGGATGTAATTTCTCAAATTCTGCTTTTATGCTCTATTCATCCAGCCGTGATCTTGCATGGGTTTCGCTCTTTTTGCATATGTTGCAGAGATTTCCTAGGGGTGTCACTTTAGTATTTTGAATTCTTTTAAAAAATTAAGTACCTGTGTGTGGAGTTACAGGCTATAGGTAGCAGAGCTGCAGGCCTTGAAAGCCAAAGTGACCTTCTCTCTCTGGTCTGGAAGAAGCCCTGGGATTAGTAAAAAACATCCTGGTTATAGGGGAAGTGGGAAGAGTGCTTTGTGGGCCTTTGAACTGCCAGACCCATCAGAAGTGAGGAAAACCATTTGTTACTTTAATAGGTATTGTTTACCTGTTGCCATAAAAGGTAATGTGTGAAACACGATAGTTAATTGGAGCACTTTGTAGTGTAGAGTTTTATCCTGTTTGTGTTGTAGTATATTAGGAATTATCACTGTGCAATAAACATCTTCGCCATACCATTGTGGAGTCCATGTGTGCCCTTAAAAAACACAATGAATCCTATGTACCTATGTCGCTTGTTAGCAACCAGTAAAGTATCATGGACTTAGCACAAAGGCCTCTAGAAGGTGACATTTTAGTGTCTGAAGGAGTATGACAGTGACCAGATTTCTTAAACCTGAGTCACATGGGAATAGATATTTCCAAATACCTATGAAGATTTACCTTGCTGCATATAAAGAAAAGGCCCCATGTTCTTTTCTCCATACCAAGTGGACTCCTCAGAGGTTATTAAAATTTGCCGAACACTCTGCATAGATATTCCACACGTCTTTGGTATTTTACCTTTAAGGAGACATTACTTTCCTCATTTGGATTTCAGACAAACCATATCCTGAAAATAAAAACAACAGAAGGAAGCTTGTGTTGGAGAATGGTTAGCAGAGCAAGGCCATATAAGCAAGGTGCACATGCAGAATGCAATGTGCGTGCACAGCCCGGCTATTGTTCCCAACTCTGAGACTGTCCTTCCCAGGAGATAGAGAGGAAAGAGAGCCAGAATTGTAACTAACATAGAGGAAATAAAGCAAGATAGAGAAAAAAATCACACAGTCAGTACATCAGCTGATGCAGGCAGAACTTTAGCTGATTCAAGTAAATCATGCCTAGAAATTGTAGCCAATCAGCGAGCTAGGATGGACGCGTGAACAGTAGCAAGCAATCGTATGTACCAGTCTGTCGCGTGAACAGTACCTTTTATCTATAATAATGCTTGTCTTATGTGGCGGCTACTTCTGAAGTCATAACCAGAAGTGCTTTAAATGCCACAGGAAAGTTCTTTCAGTGGGGAGAAGGGCTGTCTTGAGCTACACAGGAGATGAATTTGGGCTTCTGGAAGTCGACTCAGGTGAGAGAACGAGATGAGGTCTCTTCAGCTTTATTTGGGGTTACATCGGGGATAGGAAAGTTTGGAGAAAGATCTGAAGAGCCCTGAACAAAGGCTCTACAACAGGTTATAAGGGCACATAACTAGGTGGGTTTACAAGTTTTCAGAACAAATAGAAAAGTGAATACAAGTAATTTACAGTCTAAATTTACCAATGTCTAACAATGAGATATGCATGCGTCGAGTGGTTGGAGAGAGATAACGGTCTATACTATCTGTAATACTTTTCTGGGAGGTTGCTGGGATAATCCATCTCTTCTTCACTTTCTTCTGGCACTTTTCCCATTTCATCCCAATCCTCCACATTCTCAAGGGCACTGAGTTCTATCTCAGCTGCTTGGGCCGTAACAGTCTTAGAAGAAATAAATGGAATAACACCGATACCTCTATGAGTGTATGTGTTACATCCTGGCAACTCTCCAACAAGCTTGTTTTGCATGAGAAGCAGGACAGGCCAAAAATTACTTCTCAGTATGATGGAATCTATAAAATTTTCATATAATTGTGCAATTTAAAGCAGAGCTGGTTTTGTTATGTTTTCTAATGTTTGCACTCCAGACCAATAAAGCAGAAGTGTTACAAGTAGTGGAATAGAAATAACTCACAAACTATGTGAAAGAGAAAAGAAATTACACAGTCAGTAAAAATTTTTATAAGATTGTTTCTTCCCTTTTTGAGAAAGCAGAAAAAAAATAATTCTTTAAAAATTCTCTTGAAACCAATAAATTTCCAAGACAACTGAAAAGAAGTCCTTTTAAGATACTGTTATTTTAGTTCCCTCACTCCAGTGATTTAGGGGGCTAGAAGTTGGATAATGGTTTACTAGAAGCTGCTTGCTAAAAACAATATATCGCTTGCTTAACAGTTTTTGTGCTTGCCAAGCAGAAAGGGAGAATGAGGAGGAATGCAAAACCAATTGACAGGAGTTAAACGACCATGACCAGATATCCTGCTTTCAGACCCTGGAACCAGCCCAAGTCAGCTATGAGATTTGGACTTGGACCAGGAGCTCAGGGAGCATGCACAAGGAGACAGGATGAAGAGTTAATCCCAAGGAATACCCCTTACTTCATCAATTTGAGACCGCTGGGACCCCTGCCCACAATAGTCAAGTGGCACTGCGCCTGTGCATGCATATTTAAATGAACTTTCAACTCATTATATTACAAAGGGGGTGCTGTAAGGTAATGAATATGTATAGGAGCATTGTGTAACTTCATGCATATGTAACCTGTAACCTGATATAAACCAAGTGAAGTGCTGCTGACAGTGTGCATGCTTTTGGAGGGACTATCCCCCATGCACCCCAGCTGGAATAAAGCATACCTACTTCACAATTTTTTTGAGTTGTGGAGTCTATCCACACATCACCAATTATTCTATGTATTACTGCATGGGTCAGCGAAAGGTCTTTAGAGGACATAAAACCTGATTCAATATCCTTGTCTAAACCATCTCTGCATGTACAAAATCAATAACTAAACCATGAAAGTTTCCAGAAGTAAGCAAATAAACTAATTACAGTACTTCAGTTTTAGTTAGCACTAAGTATTTTCCACACGCCAATGTTATTTATCACTGTCAAGCTAACAGCACCCCTTTAAATTCAGGACTTTACTTTGTGCAGATTATGTGGAATCTGAGCCAAGAACAAAGGCTGTCATTCATGCTGTTGGACATCTCCATCTCTGAGATACTGGGGGATTTGTGTCACACTAGTAAATCCTAACACATAGTCCACTGGGCATTTGTGTCAAATACTTAAGTTAGCACATAACTGTAGGTACCCTCAGAGGACAAAGGAGGCAATTTCAGTTGTAGCATTACAACACCAACCTAGCCGGGAGTCCCCAATGTCACACAAAAAGGACAGCCGGCGGTGCCGGGTGGCACTGCCCCACAGCAGTGAGCATGGCAGTGAACAGCAGAGCTCAGGGGACAGAATCGTGCTGGGCCAATAGAGTGGAGGCGAAGGAAACACAGGCTCTTGATCTGGGGTTCCAGGGATTTTATTGGTCAATCCAAACAGGGAAGGAAAAGGACAATGGAGAAGGGCGGAGAGACACAGGTCAGGAGACAGGCAGGAAACCAAGGCTCAAGAGCCCTGAACAAAGAGTGACGGGATTAAAAGGGAAGGGAAAAGGGGAGTGGTCAGCTCTGGAGAGCTAACCAGGGAAAGTCCGAGGGGAGAAAGAAAGGGGTAAAATCCAATCAATGAACAGGGGAGGGTACAAAACTCAAGAACCAATGTGGAACCAAACTGAGGAGAAGGTGCTAGAACATAACCATATATAAAATGGGGGCGGGGAAGTGCGCGGAGCCAGTAGTCTCTTAAGCTGGTGCATAACGCATCCTTCTGGCCACAGGGGCTCTTGGGGTTTATCAAGTAGTCACCCTAACTAAAACATAGTAGGTCTTCCCCTTTAGACCCAGGATTCTTCATCTGCTGGTGCAGCTCCCTGCGGCAGGTCGCTCAGGCTAGTATGTTGAAAGGCCACCGCAACATTCAGGAACCAGAGGTGACTAACATATAAGTGCAAGGGAGAGCGTGTTATAATCTGCCACAGCAAAGCTTGGAGAGATGTATTTCTCCCATATTTTTTGTTGGCTTCACTATATATATGAGAACAAACACGAGTGAGGGAACAAGAGGCAAAGATAAATTGTGCCAGACTAGCTTGGCTTTCCACTCTCCTGCACCTTGATGTGCACAGATGGAATTATTGGTGCACAGGTGATGCAATGGATTCCACAATGCCCTCAGCCCAAGGAGGCAAAAGCACAAGGTTGTGAAGCTGGAGAAAGATGGGAAGAGGCTTTAGTGAATAGCTGCATACAGGCATCTTATTTAATTCCTCAGATCACAATAGTTTGTCAGTGTTACCTTACCAGCTATTGTTGAGCAGCTCAGACCCAAAATACATCCAAATGAGAAATTTCCACATATGTAATAATTTAAACCTATTTTGCATTACTACAAGTGGAACATTAAAGTGAAACAAAAGTGGTAATTTCCCTTAGATTCCTTCAGGTATGTTAAAAATAAATGGATGAATCCAAATTCAGCAGTACCTCTGCAAGTAGAGCCCTGTGTCAAAGCCAAACATAAAGGAAAATCCAATCTAAGGAAATTATGTTTTGTAAATGACTGGCATCCATAAACACTTATGGGAAATATCTCAAGATTTTGGCATGTCTCTGCTCTCTCTCCTATCAGACTGCCAATGAATCCAAGAATCTTAGATCAGCAACTAAAGATGCCAGGACTCAGTCCAGCCCAGCACATTTCAGTTTCTGCAGCTCTTCCCCATCTAATACTAACATCCCAGCAGCACTGGGACTCCAATCAGAGTCAGGGTTTCAGAGCTTCCCACCTCCGTCCCCTGCTGATGAAAGCAAGGAAATCTTTAAAGTTTTGGACATGTTTCCTATTTTTCCCCAGAAAAGGCAGAAGATGAAGATTTTCAAACCAACCCAAAACTTTCTTCAGCTCTTGCTTACAAAGCAGATTGCAGATGCTGTGCTGTCCTGAAGTACAATGTAAGCATTTTCAGAGTGTCAGAATTTCCCCAGCACAAAAATGCTGAGTTTTTAGTTGCTCTTCTGGTAACTCACTTTCAGATCAGATGCATTTTTCTGTTGAAAGAAGCACGTGTTTTTGCAAATACAGTTTTCTTGTTCAGTTGGGGTAGTGCAAAACAGTTTATGTGCAGTTATAATAAACTGTGTAAAAACCCACAACATATTTTTCTGAATACTGTTTTAAAATAATTAATCTGAAGCTTTTCTATTAACATTAATGAACATTCTCTTTTCTCTTTACAGGATATTCATTTAAATACCCTGTAAAGAGAAAAGAGAATGGACATTATCAGTGTATGAATAGCCAGCAAGTCTTAAAAATTGCAGAAGCCCTGAGGAAAATTCGTGTTCTAAATGAGTCAGTGTGTGGTTGAAAGTGACTCATCAGGGAAGAATAGTCCATTCCTTTTAAATTATTGTCTTTCTTTAGGCTTTTATGGTGTTTATGATGGATTATATTTTTGTCACGAGTGGAGACAGAGGGTGGATTGATTTTACCAGTTGCCCAGGCCTATGACAACTAATGACCAAACCTACTCAGGGTGACCAGCGCCCCAAAACCCAGTCTCACTCACAAGTCCTTATAAAGACAGCCGATTTATGTGTAATGTAAAATAGATTATAGTTTATTAGACACAGGTGAGAATGGAACAAAGAACTAGACAATTTTTACTATGCAAAACGTGAAAAGCTATTCATAGCTAAAGCAAACATATATATATGTTGCCCCAAAATAGGGAGATTAAAAAACAACATAGCGCTAAAAATGAAAAAGGTACCTATTAATATTATTCTATCTAGCAAAGAAGAATACAATTTAGGAAACTAATGCTTCTTACCAAATCCAATTTCTGGAGCTGGGGATGCATCAGGCCCTCACCCAATCCCTTGGGAAGTAACCACAGAGTTTGCGTCCAAGCCCAGGGGAGAAGACTTTACTTCACGCTCCAATGTCCATGTAGAAAAGCTTCTACTTTTGCTGAGATTTTCGTGGTGTTTTATAGGGAAAAGAGTGTGGATTTGCGGTCACTTAAAAATTCTTCACATTCTCTCAGTGTCTCACTCTGACTTCCAGACGCCAGCATTGATAGCCCAGACCAAGCTATTGACTTAATCTGAGCCATCGATCTCCGGCCAGCAATCAGGGAGAGAGAGAAGGGGGAGGGGGGGGTGTCCTGCCACAGTTTTATTTGCCAGTGATTCTGTGTTTTCATTTTTAGCAAGTATGCATCTGCTGCTTCAGCACTCCAAGATACCAGCTTTAATTAGTGTAAAATTAAGATGTTTATAATGCTTACTCTGCTAATACAACGGGGGAAAAGGGTAGTAAAGGTCAGATCATATCTCAGTTAGATCAGATGTATGGGCTTTAAAAGGCTAACAATGCTTTTATTAACACAAATATTACATGCATATCAAAGTCCTGTGTGTCTTTGGTTATAGCAGAGGCTAGATACCAGGGGTAAAATAGAATGTATTTATTCTGCTAAATTTGGTGCCAGACTGCCTTTCATAAAAGGAATAACACCTTGAAACATAGGCAGGCCATGTGTTCTCAGTTTTGGAGCTACCAGCATTTTTTGCATTCCTAGTCTTGAAGAGCACTCATGAGAAACAGTGTCATGCCTTGTCCAGTTATGGGCTTGTGTTTATGGAAGATCTTTTTCCCTCCTCTTTAATTCTAAGTCTTTGCTAGATTTTACTAGTTGATGCAATAATAGACAGTCCTCAAAATAATAGGCAGTCCTCCATTAAAATGTGTCTCTAGTCTAGACAATTCCCATCTGGGCTTAATGTCACCCAGCCTTAGCTTCCCACTGCTTCCACTGCCCTCCTTTCTTTCTCCTCCATCACACCCACAGTCGCAGACCCCAAGGGCATCATCCTTAAACAAGTAGGGGAACAGAGAACAAACATCCACTCATCACCTCTGAATCTTTCGTCCAGACTCATTGACCCCCTATGGTCAGCATCTTCACATCCTGATTTAGTAAAAAACAGACACTACTTGAAAGTGAGCTCACTCTGTACAGATTATTCTTTGAAGTCTGCGTGATAAAACCTCAAACCCTGAATGATGCATCACAGATGTATCAAAACAGTACATCCAATTTAGTTCCCTTATGGAAAAGTTCCTTATATTTCTATTGCTTCCTCAAAATGAGGTTTAACACACGTTCATACACACATTTCAGAATGATATCTCAAGCTCATGGATAATCCCTCATTGTAATCTTTCCCAGGGAAGGATGAAAAAAATCCTGGAATTATATATTTGCTACTATTAATATCATTATCAGTACCAGTACAGTCACCCCAACTGTTAGTACACACAGGACACACAGTTTGCCAAACTGTATGATCGAAGAAACATTGTAGAGAACCTGCAAGAAAAGAAAAGCTAAACTTGGGAAGAGAACATAACCTGAATTGTCATTCAGTGCATTAGAAGCTAATATGGATAAGTTCAGAAAAGAGGTGACTATCCAGTTTTCTGACTCACCCACCCATCATAAGACAGTCATATGTTCACTGCCCTAATAAAAAAAAATCTCGTTAAGTGGGTAGAAATAATTTTACTTCCTTTGCATTCACCATTATACTGGTTTTGTTGTCTCTTCTCAACTCTAAATACTACTAACTACCTCTAAGTACCTCTATTGGCAGGAATACATCACAGATTGAGCCTGTCATCAAGGAACTCTAAAAATCAGGGATCTGATCAAGAATGAGGAGTCTCTAGAAATTTCTCTCTTAAGATTTAAATACAATGGGTGTTGAGCATCTCATACACGCATCAGTACCTAATGTAGTCAGGAGCACATCTAGTATAACATTTCCCACAAGATCTCTATTATTTCACAGGAATCCAGCTCATTTACTGAAAAAACACAGAAACCCTGCTGTCTCTTCCTCTCCACTGATACTTCAGAAAAGCAGTGAAGAAATCATTAATAGGAACTATTTTCTTAAGACTGACTGATAAATGCAGGAAGAATGTGTTGTATCACGGTCCGGGAGGGCTGCACAGGCCGGCTGCCCCCCGGACCGGGTCCCTGGTTCTCGTAAATCCCACCGGATCCGGGGGGGGCGGGCGGCCCCCGAGGTTCTGCGGCATGGCGGCAGTCTTCTAACCACGTCAATTCAAGCAGGAATATCATGATACGAAGGACGAACTGGACTCCATCTCTGTTCTGCTAGAGGTTTATTTGGGGTAACGGGGAAAAGGGGGTTGCAGGGGAGGAGAAAGGGGGGAGGAAAGGCAGGAACGGGATAAGGGGTGCCAGCCCAGAGATGGAAAGACCACGAGGTGATCCAGGCTCTGCCTTATAAAGGGAAAGGAAGGGGAGGGACTGTCTCCCCCAGAGCCAGTCCCGGGGAGTTTGAAGGGAAGACAGGCATAGGGAACCCACCAATAGATTTCGGGGTACAGCAGAGCATATTTCAAAATGAACCGGTGGGATACAAAGCAGAGGGACAAAGGAGCACATGGAATCCTAAAACCCACGTTGCTACAAGAATGAACATTGCAAATGTCACTCCTGAAGAGCTCTTAGGAGACATGCTCATCCTGGAGCCACCTAAACAGAATGTTCAGAGACCCCGAGCTTCTTCCAAATGACACTGTCAGCAAAATTACAGAGAAGAAATCCATACAAAGCCCATGTCTAGTGAGAAAGGAGTAATTAATAGGTAACTCAAGTTAACTATTGAGAGACAGAATATGTGAATTCTAAAACCTAGAAAAACAGGATTCCCTTAATCTTATCAAGATAAGAGGGACAAGAATCTGTTTGAAGCCAGCACAACAACCGCTGAATCATCCCATGAAGGACTAACGCATGTTCCAGAGAGAAAGGTGAGAAGTGCATTGTGATGAAGACTACTGGGACCTTCATCCTGGAGGTGGTCTTCGGGGGTCTCCAAAGACCACCAAGACACACAGCACATGCATGGCACACGTGCTAATGATATTAATGACTTCCGAGGAATTATTTGTATAACCATTCCTATCCTGGGGCATGTGATGAATATTAATGAATTTTACCTATAATATTGTGTTGTTGGAAGTGCTGGTGTATGTGTTTGGAGGAGGGAATCCCCCACACCTGGTGCACCCAATAAAGCAAATACCCACTTCTCTGACTTTGTCTCTGAAGTGTCTCTGGGCCTGCTTGGGGTGAATCACTAGCACACTCTGGAGCTCCAGAGATTAAATTATTAAAGCTTATGTGCTAGTCCTGAAACACATGTGATAAGACACAAATATTCTCTGCAACTGGCAGAATTGTACACATTTATCAGTGGGTTAAAAAAAGCTCTCTGACAACTTTGCAGGTGTTGCAAATTTCGTAAAATATGGCTTCTTAGCTAATCCTACTGCTGTGAGCTATGGCACAGTGGCTGAGCTAGTGAAAGTTTCCACAAGAATAAGGGAAAGGAAAACAGTGTAAAAACTTTGGAGTCCTTACTAGATGAAAGTAAATAATGGGCAGCCTGTAATTATCAGCAATTAGACTCCCAGACCTACAGCTCCCAGATACGCGTTTAGAATTACTTAATTCCATAACTGCATAGTGGTAGCAAGACAATGGCAAAAGAGGTGATTTCTCAGAGAAGGTACTATATTTTCCCCAAGGACTGGAAAATATACAAGGAAGTGCTGAGTGCTAAAGTTCTTTGTATTTCTTTCTATATATATTTAAAGACTTACATATTTTTTCAGAATTTAAGTTCTGTGCTTTAAGCAGACTTCAAAATTCTTGCTGTGAGATTGTTGGAGACTGAAATATTATAATTTATGGCTTAAACAGCTTCATTAAGGACTTTTGCCTATTACAGCAAAATGTATTCTATGAGTTACAGAGAAGACTACCATGCCCTGAATATGCCTTTGTGGCAGGCTATGGCTGCAAATCTAAAGATCATAGGTCCTGCACTCTCCCCTGCCCCCTTTTCTTAAATTGATTGTTTTCTAGAAGCTTCTCCTTTGTTCCCCTGAGTTTTGTATATGACTGGTTCATTTAAAAATTGTACCCTCCCCTATTATAAACCTACTGGTTTGTATGCCCTTCTTTCTCCCCTCGAACTCTCCTTGCTGGCCCTTTGGGGTTGACCACTCCCCGTCTTCCCCCCTTATGATCCCCTGTTAACTGCTGTTTGAGGGTCCCAGCCTCTGGGCTTCCAGACCTCACCCTTCCCCATCTGGAAGACTGCAGACTGGGGTGCCGTGCATTCTCTCATCGCTCCGCTCCAAAGGGAAAACCTCTCCTGCACCCTTTTGCTCTCCATCCTGTTACCAACGCACTGTGCCAGCTGCTCACCAGAGGCGGTGCTCACCTCACCATGAAAGACCCACGGTTGCAGGAGGTGTCAGCCAGCGGTGCCAGAGCTGACCCCCTGTGGCTGCACCTCTGAGCCTTAGAGCAAGTGCTCTGGGTGAGAGCTGGGCAGATTTCCTGGCAAGCAAACACTACACGCCTTCTGAGTAAGGTCCTGAACTGCTAGCTGATGGAGATAAGATTAAGTAACAACTTACTGGGACTGGGGAAGAATATATTCACAGAGAGACAAAGCTTAGGACTTCTGGGGTGGAAACCATAGTGCCAGGGCTATCAGCTGCCAGGCTTCCACAGACCCTGACACCAAAGGATGGGAGGAAGAGAGGGTTTGGGTGTGTAGTGAAAAAGCCTCTGGCTCAAGGCAGTGAACACCCATCCTCTGCTGTGCAGAGGAGCCAAGCTGTGGAGCCCTGCACCCTGGGAAAAGCTCATCCACACCAGAGGGGGTGTCACGGCCCATCAAAGGGCCCCCCAAAGGGGTCCACCAGAGTACTGCAACAAGATGGAACAGATCCATAGTGTTGCAAGGCGCAGTGTCAAACTTGCTCTCCCCAAGGGAGGCACGTGGGCGTTAAAACCTGGCCCAAAACTAATATTAATCCCCTGGATTCTGTACTTTTTGGCAGTGCAGTGGCAGGGGACCCTCACCGCACAGAAGACCAGATGGAGGGAAGCCACGTTGTTGGGACCCTCAGAAATGTGATGTTTCTGTCTAACCCCTGTCACTCTCTCCCTGTCCCCCCAGCCCCCACTCACACTTTTTTTCTATTTCTTTCTTTTTTCTATCTTGCTCTTTGCCTCTTTCACTGTTAGATGACATAAAACAAGTTTTTTGGTACCAACATCTAACCTAATTTGGTTTTAATCATGGTTTTGGGGTATATTTCAAACCTTTCTGGGTTTGATCCACTTCATCTGCACAGACTTAGTTTTCTCTGCTCTTCTATGTTTAAACCAGTTCGTAACAGAAGTATATGAGGTAATGATACCTGTTTCACAGATTTTACCTTCAATTTGTGACTATTGAGTTCAACTCTGTAACATTATGGGACAGTGGGTTATTGTTTGCTATGGTTGTGATTTAGGGTGAGCTAGAATTTATTAATTTAAGATAACTACAAGCTGGATAATAATAATTATTTTGGAACTGATTTAGAAGGCCAGAGATTGGATAATTATTTACTAAGATTTGCTTGCTGAGGACAATTTATTATTTGCTTAATGATTTTGTGCCTACCTCGTATCAGGGAGGATACAGAAAAGAGAGCCAAATAATTGAGAAAAACTACTGAATGTGACCAAGCATCCTGCCCTCAGACCCAGAACTGATACAAGTTGGTTCTAAGGCTTGGAATTGGACCAAGAACCAAGGGAGCATGCGCAAGGGAACAGGGTGAAGAGTTCATCATGAGGAAGACTACTGACTTTGCCCTCATTAATCATTTGGGACCCTTGCCCACAATTACTCTGTGACACTGCGCTTGCACAAGCATATTTAAATGAACTTTGAACTCATTCTAATACAAAGCGGGGATAGGTAATGAATATGTATAGGGGCTTTGTCTAACTTTATGCATATGTAACCTGCAACCTAATATAAACCAAGTGAAGTGCTGCTGACAGTGTGCATGCTTTTGGAGGGGCTACCCCCCTGCACCCCAGCTGGAATAAATGCATACCTACTTCATAACTATCTGAGTTGTGGAGTCAATCCACGCCTCAGTTGTTGGAAAATATACCAGTTTGAAAATTTTGTAAAACTTTAGCCAAAGCTTTTGCTTGTCTTTACCCTGGGAAAAGGAATTTTAATTTTCTTTCCAGGGCATTGTTCAACCAGGTGAGGTCTGATGAACACAAGAGACTGGGAGTAACTCAAAAGATAAAGGGCTAGCAACAGTCATTAGCAGATTATCAACTCCAGACAACACTCCTGGCTAGTGGGAGACGCCTGGTCTGCGAAAAGAGAAATAAGAAAGAAGATCTAATTACATCAGAGGCAAGGAGATTCGGATCCAATGGGAAACTGAATACTGGGAGTTTGCTCAACTTTGGACCAATGAACACTGACCCAATACATTTCTATGTGTTTTGACTATATAAAATATCTGAAAAATCTCGTAAATATCATGTGTCATGGAATGATTCGCTCTGCACACCCAGGCTATGTGTGGATGAGATGCTTTCCATGGTACATCCTGGCCAGAAGAACATCCTGGCCACATAATAAAATAATGCCTTGACTCCCTAATATTAAAAATGTTGGTAGAGGATTTTTGGTTTTTTTCCTGCAGTTTCAGTGACAACTCTATGTGGCCACAAATTACCTTCTTATTTTAGTCATTATCCTCAGAGATTATAATAAAAAAAGGTTTTTTTAAGGGACAGACAATTATTACAGGTCAAAATATTTCACTGTTTCACTCACCATTTGAGAGAGAGAGAGAGAGAAAATGCAGGTTGACACTCCACATTTATTTTGGAGGAATGTGTATTGCCATAAGAAAATGGCTCATTTTCTTCTGTGCCATCCAGAGTCTTCAGTTAAGGAATCCTATCATGTACCACAGACGTGTTGCTTAGTTTGGAGATTAACATCTCAGCAGTCTAAAGATTATTTTACCGTAAACAGTAATACAGCAGTTAGGAAACTCCCAGCATTTTTTCCGAACTGCCAAGCCAGAATCCTCTGATCCATTTATTGATGATAGATTATGGAACTGATGCCTGAAAGAAAGGCAAGAAATAAAACCCCATAGACCGGTATCTCTAGAGCAGGTATTTGTTTGCAGCACTAGAGGTGAGGGGGATCTTTCCACCTATCTCGCCTACCCTTGTCAAGTACTGTGTTTTATTTATACAGTAAGTATTGCTTAATATTGCCATCATCATATATGCGTACTGAATTAATTTGCATAATAGTTACATAACAGTTCCATAAACTGCACTTGTGCTGCTCCAATTTTAGGTGGTCTTCAGTACTCTGGGGGTCTTCTTCGATGAAGGCTCAAGGTCTTCCTCACATCTAAACTTTTCAACTTCCTCTTCAGAGCATTCATAGTAATAGTGTTCCTTGGTCTTTCTAGCTCTAACCAGTTTAAACTCTCATTTGCAGCTAACTGTTTTTATAATATCTGCCAATTTTTCATTAGGATATTCTTCTGCTCCCCAATGACATTCTGCTGCTTCCCAGTATAGCTATACTTGTCTTTTTGAGACTATCCACCTGGCAAGTTTATTCAAGCACTATGCAACTTGTTAACTGTATATTAGCTATTACACTGTATAGAAAGCTATAACTCAGGTAATATAGGTATATTATAACTCAAGCTATATAAGAATCATGTAATTTTGAGCCAAGCTTTCACACATTAGAGCAAGGAAGATCCAGGATAATGTACCCTGGCCTTAAAAGAGTCCAACATATAAAAATCAGCAGCAAATGGTCTCTACAACTTTTCAGAGAGTGAACCAGTCTACCACAAGCCCACAGAATAACAATGACTTGCTGGTTTCTTTTGTCATTCTTACATGTTCTAAAATTCATATAATTTACCACAACGTTCCTCTTTCTTATTTCACAACCCATGTAAAATCAGTCAAAACAGCCAGATAAAGATAAAACAGCAGAACTTGTTTCTGACCTTGGAAGACACAGACAATTATGTTGTCTAGGTTTTTTTTTCCTTTTTACATTTGCTGGCTACAATTAATTGTAATAAGGAATACATTTAACATTATGTTTTGGAGGAAGTAATGTTTTGCTAATCTTCATGTTTTATTTCCCATTATAGGAGACCAGGTAGTTTTGAGGTGCTGTACACAACACTCCTGTAAAAATAAATGTTCTTTAAGAAGAATGTACATGTTTCAGGGAAGAAGCAGGAAAATTCTATTTCTAAGCAACTAATTCAGTCAAAATCCACAGAGGCCTGAAAATTAGCATCTAAAATTTGAATGGCATATGAGGCTACTGAGGCAATATTTTCTTTATAATGTCATTGCCTTGTTCCCTGTGAGCTGAAATAAGAGTGAAAAAAAGGAAATGGCACATTTTGAAAGATTTTTTTTTATATTGCATTAACAACTACCCTTTTCAATTAGCATTTTTCATTTAAATTGTTAATATTGACTTTTTTACACACAACCCAGTACAACAGTCACTTGTGGAAGACTTTGTTTATAATTGCAATGACTTCTGTATTGTACTAGAGAAGATGAATATTGATGTCACTGCCTTAAGAATTTATAATATAATAAAACACTGTGCTATACAGCACAGACTGTCATTATTCACCAGCCTCACTACATTTGAACAATGCCTGTTAGAATACTTGGGTGATTTTCTTACTAGTAAACAGTATTTTTGCAGGGGCAACATCACTCTATAAGCACATGTGTTTTTCTCTTTCATGACATATGAACAGGGACATGAATAATTCTCTGTGGAATTAATTTTAGCTTTGCAGCATGCTGCAGACTAATACCACAGTAAATAGAGAAATATGTGGAAAAAGCCATTAAGCAACATGATTCTGGGATGCTTTCTGCACTGTCTGAGGTTTACAAGTGATAAGAATTCTTGGCTTTAATTACAATATTTAAGTTCAATAAAGACAAATACCCAAAGCAATTTTAAGAGATTATTACTGTGTTATTAATTAATATCATTATTAATTATATAGCAGCAAATTAGTTGCTTATCACAATACTGGTGAGAGAGATAAGCAGCAAACAGCATCTAAATATGTGATTTTATGCATAGTCAACATTCAACTATATACAAATGCAAATTTTTAAAAAATCAACAGGTGTACAAGCAGTTTTGCATTTTCTTGATAAAATTACGTGACTCGTTTGTGGATGGTGGAGAATGTTATGGATGTTAATCTGCTGCTCTTCAGGAAAACCATGGACCAAAAGAAAGGCATAATCTAAAAAGGTCTAGGGCAAACCTGAGTTCTCACAGAAAATGGAGACCTGGACACAAGAGGCCCAAGAAAGAGACCCTCTAATTTTCTCCTTCAGTACAATTGCATGCAGAAAACAGAGAAAGAGATGTTTTGGATTTATTTGCTAACAAAAAGTGGAGCTCACAAGCTATAACCATACATTGTGGTTTGAAAGAACACCAGAATTTTTCATCTTCTAGTCTTAGAATGTTGGTTCCTCTCCTATATTTCCTTTCTTTTCAGGTTTTGGGCAATTGGAGTCCCAGATGTTTAATATTAGATTGTTTTTACCATGATTCAGGGTGACTGTAGCAGAAAAATTCAGTGAAGAGGTAAAAGTCAGTTGTTTTGGAAAAACCACCATGAAGCTGCCTTCTTAAATATGGACTATTCTCTCCCATACCAGTGAAAAACATTCCACTAGTTTGACTTAAGCAATGATCAGCCCCAGAGTAACATGAGGTCCATAGTCTTGTAATACATTTCCAAATCTGTAATTACTGGAAAACACAACAGATTATGCAGTTGGAGCAGTTCTTGTCCTAAAACATCTCAATTTATTAAGTCTTTCTTATATCATGTACAAGAGCAGCTAAGTTACATTATTAGTAATTCCTATTGCACTTCAGCTCTATTTCTCAGTTTATTGCTGTTGACCTCAAGGGCTGCGTTAGCTCTGTCCTATTAAAGCTGCACTGATCGCACCCTCACAGTCACAACTCCCATTGCCCATTCCATCTGCATTCTGGATTGCTAGAAAAACTTCCATGGGACACCCTCACCACACCAAGAAGAAAGTGGCTGTATGGCTTTCTCAAGTGTCTCCACATACATGGTGTCTGAATAACAACTCTGAACTAATGCTTAAAATGTAAAAAAATATTTACATCAGAATATTACATTTCAAATTAATCGCAACATGATTAAGAGTACTACGAAGGCAATTTAGGTTATGGGAGGTTTTAAGGTTATGAATCCTCCTTGTAATCTGAGGCACAGGATTTTGTGGGATGGATAGAGGTTGTAAGAAATTATTCACTGATCAAGAAATTAATATTTTTGTCCAGCTGTACTCCCAAGTAATGCAGTTAAAACATTTCCCTGCTGAAAAACAAACCAAAAAAACCCACTCTTAAAAAAACAAAACTACCATATGGTTCCATACTAAATCTGAATACACAAAAGTAAATATTTCATTTCTCTTTCAAATATGCTTCATGGATCCTATACAGTACAGCTTATATTTTCCTAATAAGCAAAATGCAGGATTTAATGTTAATGGTAAGGTTTTATCCCTCAGTATTAAGCTCTACCTGAAAAACATGGGTTGATACATGTAAAGGTTTATGTGAACAACCTTTATTAGATAATTGTTTTCTAATCATTATCATGATTGAGTCCAACTCATCAGTGAAACCTAATTTCTATTTTTTTCAACAAAAGTTAAAAGGCAAAATGGTTTCTTATCAGTCACCATGATATTTATTTCCAACAATGTAGACTGGAAAATTATGCTAATAAAAAGAAGATATATTTTTAATGAATATCTAGAAAAACCATTTTGATTAAAAGCCACAGATTTGCTTAATGGAAAACTGAGACAGAGAGAAGCTCCTGGCATCTGATTCTTCTCATGAACTGTTTCCATTTGTTTCATGAAAAATATTTTACAAGCCAGATAGCAAAGGGAAAATAAATGAGTTGGTGTCTAATATTTAGTTGTAAGCACCAAGATCATTTATACAGATGTTGTTTTATTTCATTTGCCTAACAAGGAAGGGCTTACCTTCTTAACAGCTTGTGAAGGAATTTTTTCCTTTTTTTTTAAAGGTCAAACACAAGTAAAACTGTATATTCAGTGACTCATCAGTTCTCTTCTGTTATATGAATGAATTCTTAAATGCAACTAACAAACCACCTTTTTTCATTTGGGAAAAAACCCATATTTTAGAGATTATTTTAAAATTAACCACTGTTAACTACTGATAACCAAAATAGTCTCTCTTTCCAACATAAACAATGTTTCAGTATGATGGCATTTGGGCTGTTCCATAGCTAAGGAATTGTAAATCCACCCTTTCCAGGGTAAAACACTGGGGATCCTCAGTCCATAGGATATGCACAGGCTAGACTGGCAGAGTGCAGTCTTTTCCTATGGAAAGAAGAATTTTCAGGATAAAGGGGGCTGCTGTGGGGAGGTTGTCACTACGTGTGACAGATTACAGGTATGTCTTCTTTTTCCTGGAAATTTCCTTCATGGACACCACAGCTGACATTACCTTTTCCAAGGTCTGTAACATGTCTGAATTTTATCTCCCTCTGTATCTTCATGTTTCACAAACATTTTCATCTGGTTTCAAAAGCAAAGACAACAGAAAGAAATCTTGTATTTAGCATGGACTGCCATGAGTCTCCATAAGGATTAAGGATGTGCTGAGAGGAGCTGTTATTCTGTACTTCTGTATTTACTATTCCACTTTTTGTCAAATGTCAGGAAAAGATCGTAATCTGTCAAAAAACTAAAATTATTTTAAATTCTTCACTCACACACAAAAAGATACATTGTAGTTCTAGAGGCTTATCAAGGCATGACATGACAAACCAAGGACAGGGGAGGACCCAGAGAATAATGCCTGGTATATTTTCCCATTCAGTGACAGCAATAATTCCATTTTACAGTTAATGCTGTATAGTTTTCTGTATGTATTTTGGATTATAACTACACTGCAGGCAGTAAAAGTATACACTGTCTCTTTCCTCCTTCAAATACTTAGTAAAATAACACATTCAAATATGTTCATAGATATTCGTGTTTCTAGTTCGATTCCTTCTAGGCCACCTACTCAGAACAGCACAATTGAGATGCCTGCAGCAGCCACATTGTGTGTATATGTTGTATAAATAGCTCTGGGAGTTCAATAAAGAGCCAAATCACACAACAGGTTTCACAACAGGAGCCTTCATTTGGTAAAGGTGAAAAGGTCAATCCCCCAATTTCCAAAGAGCTTTTCTTTCTGAAACACTAGAGGGTAAGTGATTGAGATGAGGACAGAAGGGAACAGGTCAATTTTTACTTTCTCTTTAACATTTATTTAGGTATTGGCTCTAAAATGCATTAAATAAATAAATAAATAAATGCTGTTTGAACAGCTAAAATGGATTATGATCCCTCTGGGTAGGTGTGTGCTTTAGCATCCCACACTGTGTTAAAGGAGATAGAAATTCAAGAAGCAACTGCCATCAAGAGAAAACCTTCAAATAGATTTTCTCAGCTGGCAAAATTACTACTTATATTTTCCACTTTACAGAGAAATACAAAGCTGTGGGTTGTATTAGAATAGATTTTTATTCATGTCAAGAGAACTGGATATATAGATAAATACATATATAGGTAAATATAATATAATATAATATAATATAATATAATATAATATAATATAATATAATATAATATAATATAATATAATATAAATAAATATATAAATAGAGTGCAGTAGACAAACACAAATATTCTATGTACATGTACATGCTTTAGTTGCATCAAAAGTCAAAAAAAAGCTCCTGTGTGAGGCCTTTATGAGTTTATAAATGTAAATGTTAAGATTTTCTGTCAAATTAGTTCCATGTTTGCCATAGGAAGTGGTGCTGTCTGTAGGTGTTATGCTGATTATTGGTACTTTAAATTCTCTCAGATCCCTGTTTATTAGAGCTTCCTCAGATGTTTCATGTTAAAGCAATCCTCTGATTTGCAGTCTGGGAGGACTAACCTAAATTAGTTCATAGTTTCTCAGAAACATAAGTTTAATTTTGCTGACCCTCCCAAAACAGAAACAGGAAGCAGAGGGACAGAGAGGCAGACAAATGGGTGAGGGGAGCAGATGAAAAGACAAGAGAAGAGATAATTTAGAGTCAAGATTTACAGATCCTTCAGTGTCATTCCTTGAGGATTGCTGCCAGCAAGGAGCTACCTCCTTTCCAGCCAATAGCAGAAGCTACCTGCCTATATAACACTAAGTGAAAGTAGATGTAGAAAGCCTGGCTTACCAGGTCTTCCTCTGTGTACACGGACCAGTATGTGTACTGCAAGATTTCCTTAGTGTTGCAGGAGCTGGGCTTGACCTCCAGCCCACTCGGCTCCGGCTCCGTCCCTCCGGACCAGTCCAGTCGGTCCCAGGGGGCGCCGCCTGATTCCCCGGATGGGGACAGGGGGGATCAGCCGCCCTGCGGCAGAGGGTCAGGTCTGGCGACGGGGAGTTGAGGAGGTTTCCAGTCCCCAAGAGGCAAAGAGGCGCAGAGAGAGAGAGGTCCAAGGTGCTTTATTAAAAGGGAAGCGAGGAAGCGGGCACCCTGGAGGCTCTCGCGCGGTCTGCAGACGTGGGGTCTCGTCGCGAGACTCCGCGAGGCACGAACCCCCCGAGCCTCGATGGTTGGGGGGTTTAAAAAGGGGGAAACGGGGTCTCCAGGGGCGGGTCAGCAGGGGTGGAGCCAATTGGCTCGGGTACAGCAGAAATAAGCAAGCGGGGCAGCAAATAATATACAACCAGGGGAGGGATACAATTGAACCAATGAGGGAATGAGGGAAACAGAACTTTCTGGACATGGGTGGCAACTGGGGCGGTAACAAGGCGAGGTAACAGAAGCTTTTAACCAATAAACTAAAAGCAAACTTTCAGGGGGTGAGGTGTGGGAGGTTATACTTCGTCCTCAGAGTCCTCAGACCAGGCAGCATCCCCTCTGGGGAGCTGCGCCACGCTGACAGCTGGCGTCCGAGGCTCTGGGTCGGCCAGTTCAGATTGGTGAACCTCCACACCTTAGTTATGCATAATTTAATCAATTGGTAATCTTCTTTTTGTAGGGAAAAGGCAATGCCCTTATTCAAAGACAAGTACCACCGGAGTTTTGTTTCCATATATGGAAGTGCTGGTTCTTCTCAGTGAAACGTTTAAGAACTTTTTAGAGGGAAAATGTATTTTCCCCATATTTGTACTCTGGGAAATTGTCTAACTATGTAGTTGTACCTCTTATACAAATAAAAAATTACACCCTGCATGGGCATTTTCACAGACAACATTTTAAGCTGTGAAATCTTCTGAGAAACTGAAATTAAGATCCTGAAAACAGGATCTTAATACAAAAAAGGGGCAGACTTTAGATGCAGACCCTACCTACCTGCCATGGAGGGGGGAATCACCCTGGCTTTATCTTGCTACTCAATGCCTGAGCAAAGATTTTGCTCCAGGGAGTACTGAGTGGGGGTTACGTAAGGAACATCAGTATCTCCAATAGACGGTACAGTACTGCAGGGCAAATACATCAGGCTCCCTCCACCAGTCCACATCTTCTGAGGAGCACAGAGGAGGAAGCAGAAGGCAAGGACATTTCTTTCATTCCAGTGTTTTCAGCAAATGGTATGCTTCCAATGTGCCTCTTGCATTCATGGGCTGCAGTAAAGGGACCATATTTGTGCATGTAAAATTACTTCTACCTATTGAGGAAAAAAACTCCTAAAATAACCTGTACTTATACCTGCACTTTTGAATGGTATCCTTAGCATCCAAGGCAGATGGGCTCTGTCAGGCAGAAGCAGTAAGGCCCCAGAGACTCCTAGGATGCTACTTGCAATGACACTTCTACATTGGCTCAATCGGTCCACCGTTGCAAATGTCTCATGCATTTTTTCCCTCTCCTTAATAAGCAGTGTAATACATTATTTTCTGCATTCTCCATTAAAATTCATCTTTTTGCTTACTAATCCTTGTAACAAAAAAAAAAAAAACCAAAAAACAAACCAACCCTGTCATATTCCTTTCTCTTTCACATGAGTGTGGTTTCCCTCCACTTCAGTTTTTGTTCTTCTCTGCACCACCTACATAATCTTTCTGTATAGTCTCTGATGACACACTGGACAGACACTCTTTATCCTACAGAACCTTGGTCTCACACAGGGAATTGAGCAGAAGAACAGGGAGCATCCACAACTGCAGGGGAAGGCCTGCTCAGTCCCTGGAGCCCAGGAGGGGTTATGCACAGATTATTCAGTAGAGCATTGTATGTATCCATATACACAGGAAAAGCCTGTGAAGTACTTAGAGTGTGCTTAGGCAAGAAGCCTCACCAAATACTGTAATTTCCAAGCTCTTCATAGAGTTCTGCTAAGTACTTGTACAATGACAATCATCTAGGCTAATCATATGGTCAAATTTGAGCCCATTTCCCAGAGATGGTGAAAATTGTCAATCCCAAAGGATCCTTTCCTGTATTCAACACTTCCTCAAAGTACAGATATGCTAGAGGTGCCTCATAAATAGCTTCTTAATATTTTTAAGAGTGTGGGGAGTTTTAAAGCTAATTTTGCTTTGCTGCAGCCTTCCAAACCTGTCAAGTTGTGGGCAACATTCTGTAACTGCACTAGCTCTAGGCAAGACTCTGATAGCTCTGCACCTGGTGCACATTCCTCGAGTAACACAAAGATTATAGTAGTCACTCATTAACTTGGCGAAGGAGCTGTTTGCTTTTTTTTCCCCAAAATTCTAATGCAAGGAATAGATTGGGAAAGCTTTGTCAGGTCATTAAGAGTTTTTAACACAATGAACTTGATCAAGAAAGAAAAAGTTAACTTTCTAAATGGTTAAAAATATGGTGGAGATACAATTTATTGTCTAAATAAGGAATATTGTAGCAGTGAGATCCACTCAGGTGAACTTAGAGTCTGAACTAACCAACAAACCCCCCTGGGTTTGAAGAACCCTTCAGGTTAGGGTGACAGAAAATTGTCCCCCCGACATGCTTTGAGGCTAGCTCCATGAATATGGGTCAGGAATCAGAGGTATTGGTTCCTGAAGTTCTCCTCCTCTTTATCCCATTTATAGTTAATAGCTAGAAAGTTCTTTACCCGGAGTGTTATTATTGGTTTTTAAAGTTCTGTACCTGCCCCCCTTGCACCGCTATTCCCCAGTTTATCTGCCAGTTCTGTATCCCTCATGCTCCTATTGGTTTTCTTCTCAAAACCCCTCCCATCTTTCCATCCCTCTTAACTCCATGTTCACTTCTGTTCGGCGCTCTCTGCTCCTAGGAACCCAGCTGCCTCCTCCCCCTGCGTTCTGTCCCGGTCCCACCCGCTTTCTCCTCCCCGCCATTCCCACCAATAAACCCTGAATTCTGAAAGCTGAGAGACTGCATCTTCTTTGATCTCCAAGGCTCCTGCTATCCTGCTTTCAGGGAGACAGCCTGAGCTTGGGTTCCGCAGGTCCCGGATCCGCTCTTCCCCCGCAGCATGGAAGCACCCGGTGGGGACCTCTTTTAGTGGAGTTTTCGGGGTCCCCCTGCCTTCCCAGAGTGAGAAAACCTCAGAAAATATTACGGATTTGGATGTTAAAATTGCTCATTCTTCCATTAGTACAATGCTTAAGCTTTTAATGTTACTATTTCATTTACTCTGGATTCTGGCATATATAAGAAACCTGAAACTTTTAAAATTACTTGCTGTTGAACTGAGTTGGCTTTTAAAACCATCAAAACTATGTAAATAGCAATGCAATACAAGAAAACTAAGAAAATAGGATGGAAGCACTGAGAAAAGAAATTGATGTGGTGCTCCTGCCATCTTGTGGTTTTGTTGTGGAGTCCTAAGAACACATAGTCATTCATTTCTATACTTCAACTAAGTTCTGGTATTAGCTCTCCTAGTCTCTATCTGTGGCACAAGTTTGCCGATAATAGTCGTGCACACCTGAACAGTTCAGATAATGCATAGCCATGTATTGAAATAAAAACACTATGTATCAGGACAACAAACCTGGAAGAAGAAAGACATTTTTACTTTGTAGACCTCTTTATTTCTCCTCTGGACTCCAGCCATGCTTTCCCAAAGGAAAGAAAAAATACATTTTAATACACTTATAGAAACATAAGTATAACAAATATATATGCTTATCTATAATAGAAGTATTTTTAACGTATTTTTCTCCTAGAAATGCATATGTTTGTACCTACATGTGAGGCGCGGATTGACTTCACAACTCAGGTAGTTATGAAGTAGGTATGCATTTATTCCAGCTGGGGTGCATGGGGGGTAGCCCCTCCAGAGATATGCACACTGTCAGCAGCACTTCACTTGGTTTATATTAGGTTGCAGGTTACATATGCATAAAGTTAGACAAAGCCCCTATACATATTCATTACCTATCCCTGCTTTGTATTATAATGAGTTCAAAGTTCATTTAAATATGCTTGTGCAAGCGCAGTGTCACAGATTAATTGTGGGCAAGGGTCCCAAATGATTAATGAGGGCAAAGTCAGTAGTCTTCCTCATGATGAACTCTTCACCCTGTTCCCTTGCGCATGCTCCCTTGGTTCTTGGTCCAATTCCAAGCCTTAGAACTAACTTGTATCAGTTCTGGGTCTGAGGGCAGGATGCTTGGTCACATTCAGTAGTTTTTCTCAATTATTTGGCTCTCTTTTCTATATCCTCCCTGATACGAGGTAGGCACAAAATCATTAAGCGAATAATAAATTGTCCTCAGCAAGCAAATCTTAGTAAATAATTATCCAATCTCTGGCCTTCTAAATCAGTTCCAAAATAATTATTATTATCCAGCTTGTAGTTATCTTAAATTAATAAATTCTAGCTCACCCTAAATCATATGTACCACTCAAAATGTATGCGTTTAAATATCTGTGATTCTTAGTTGGAACTGAAGATGCCAGCAGATGAAGTACATGGTCAGCCTTACTTATTTCAATTTCACTTCTTCCTAAGAGAATCAAGACTTATGATTACTCCCCCACAACTGCAGCTTCCAGGAGCTACCACATCAACTCACACAATCTGACCCGAATGTAAACCCAATTCAACAAACCATCATGTACCCGTTCAGATAGATGCAGTCTGAAATGAAATTTCAAGCTTGTTTCCCAATTGAAAAGCAAAACATTGCAACAAAATTGAAACCTAAGCACTGAAAAATTCAATATTGCAGACTTTGGTTTGTTCAGCTCATTGTGGTCACACTTGGTTTACACTAGAAAGCCTTAATCAGGTCTAATCCAAAGTCACCAGCTCATCAATCACTATGAATGGAAACTGCTGGCTTCCCTCATTTCACCTTAGAGCCCAAACACAGAAACTGGCAATCTTTCCCTGTCCAGAGAACTTCAAGCTTGACCACATAAGATCAAGTCTTACATAGTTCATCTGCCACCAGTTCCATAGAGTTAATACACACACCCACACAAAAACCAGAAAGAAATTAGAGTGTGAGCAATGGGTGGCCAGGTTCTTGGGGCCCCCAGATGACTTCTTGAAAAGACGACATGATATGGGAATTTAACAGATAGTACCCTACAAAGAAGGCACGTGCAATTCCTACTGGAGAGGAGTAAAGTGTTAACCCTTCCATCCTGGCCATATCCTATGACAACATATTAAATGTGCTTAATTTTTTTGTGAAAGGACTGGTACATTAGAGCACTCAGCTATAGATAGCCCTTTCTCTTTCTGATGAAAAAGGAAAACTATATTTGGAGAGATTTAATCAGTGTCTTCAGGAGACTAGATCTCTGTGGCAGGACGTTTCCCCCCTCCCCCTTCTCTCTCTCCCTCATCGCTTGCCAGAGATAGATGGTTCAGATTAAGTCAATAACTTAATCCAGGCTATCTAGTACTGGCACCTGGAAGTCAAGGTGAGACACTGAGAGAATGTGAAAAATTTTTAAGTGACCACAAATCCACACTCTTTTTCCTATAAAAACACCACAAAATCTCAGAAAGGTAGAAGCTTTTCTACATGGACATTGGAGTGTGAGGGAAAGTTTCTCCCCAGGTGTCTAGACACAGCCCTGTGGTTACTTCTTGAGGGATTGGGTGAAGAAGTCTAATGTATTCCAGCTCCAAAATTGGATTTGGTAAGATCATTGAGTTCCTAGATTGTATTATTCTGGCTAACTTATAGGTACCTTTCTTAACTTGCATTATAGTTCAAGCAAGCATTTCTTAACTTGCATTTTTTGAACTATTTTTATAGCTCAAGCAAGCTTTTACCCCATAATTGCATTTTATCTATTATAGTGTTGCAATTATGCATTCATTGTGTGTCTATGTGTGTCAATCTGTTCTATGTTTGTATGTTTTGTTATTTTCTGTATCTAATAAATGGTATTTTTAGACTAATCGGCCAAATATCAAAGAATCTTGCGAACGGGACTAAGTCTTGGGGAACTAGCTATCTTAAAGCCTGGCAAACTGCAAAAACTCATAAAGCTCCTGTGTCCCATGCAAGACAATCTCTTAATACCATTCAGGAATTTTGACCATGGTAAAGAAACTAGAGCTGTTCACCAAGAGCATGTTGCTGGTTCACTCAATAGTCTGGTGCCAGCTAGCACAAAGAGTTAGCAACTGTGGTAATGTCTTGCACAAAGCTTGGATGAGTAGTTAAAATGGAAATCAAAAAAACTGTTTGACTCCTTGACTCTGTACAGTGAAAACAGTGAAAACAGTCCCAGCATGGGGACTGTAGTGACTTATGTGATTGGAAAATACAGATCAAAGACTCCGATTCCACAATCATTTTAACAAAGCAGCTGCCCAGGACTTGAAGACTTTACTCACTTTATATGAGCACTGTAACTATGACTAAAAGGTGTGCTATCCCAGATAAAAGTGACGGGGACACATGGTATCAGCAAACTGTTTTGCACTCAGAAGTGTTCTGTCCGCGATTGATTTGGGTCCTGAGCCTGGTTCATGCAAAGTCCCATTTATTGTACAAAGTACATCATGTTTTATACTGTTACAAACTTAACTGAGCTGTAACAAGAACTTTGGTTTCCAGGGTTATATGCTTTACTATCCTAATGGGTCACTGATCGAGGTCATCCTGCCCAATCCCTCCGGCTAATCACTTATGCATAAGGTAAACACAGTCTTGTCTGGCAATCAGTCTCGGCCCCTGGTAGGGGCAATTCAGCTTATCTCTCTTAATGTCTCACATTAACTGATAACAAAAGACCTCTATAGCTGCTGGACCCTGCAGCTCCACCTGAACTCCCACAGTGTTCAGTGTGTAAAGGCTTCTCACTTTGATCTCCCAGAGCTTTATCATAGATAGATGAGCATGTTTACTATGTTATAACCCACAGCACCTACAGATGGTTGTTAGTAAAAAATATTGATGAGTCTTATTTGAAAACTTTGTCTTGTCCAGGCAAAGAGATTTTTTTAGAGATTATAGATCTGTATAACTTGTGAAAGACCTCTGGAGGCCTGCTCAAAGCAGGATGAACTCAGAGCTTGTTGCTTAGTTGAATTATGAGCACCTCCAAGTCTGGAGATTTCACAATCTCTTTAGGACATCTGCTCTAGTACCTGAATACTCTTATTGCAGAAAAAAAATTCCTAGTATCTCATTGGAGTTTCCTGTGCTGCTCTTTGTGCCCTTTGTCTCTCAGCCCCTCACTATTCAACTGAAGCAAGAGTCTGGCTCCATCCTCCTTATACTTGCTCTTTCAGTATCTGAAGGCAGCAGTCAAAATCCCCCCATCTCACCCTTCTCATTTCAACCTAGAAACAAAGCTAGCTCTCATTATACCACATTTCATTTCAACTCATTTCACATTTCAACTCTTCATTCCAGCTTTCTGCAGCATGCCTGTGTCTTTCTTGTACTGCGGAAGTCCCAAACAGGCCACAGTAGTCCAGCATAAATACTGAACAGAAGGGAATGATCGTGATCACTTCTCTGAGCCTGCTGACTACACTTTTGCTAATACATTGGATATGGTCTGTTCTTTCTTTCATTGCACTTTGCTCATTGATGTTCAAGTTGTGAATGCCTTTCTTGCCAGGCAGAAACCCAGCCCTGAATGAGGGCTCCATCATTTCTCCAATCTGACAAGGCTGCTCTGGATCCATCCACCCTGTATTTTCACCATCCAATCCATATTTTACCAGCTGGCTGCCGTGGCATATAGCAGATGCTGGTTGGTGTCTAAGGATCCTGAAGTTTGGAATCAGAGTACAAACAATTTTTTGTGCAGCCTTTCTGTCCCTGGAACGTCAGTTCAGATAGGAATTAGATCTTTAAATTTGATAATAATACCATAAAATGCTCTTTGCATATGCTGAAGAAAACCATAGCTGATGATTATCAGAAAGATGCCGTTTTAAAGTCATTGTTCAAAAATATTTAGAAGGTTAATATGAAGTGTCTTCAGGTTTCTGAAGAATAGCTCACCTAAAATATTTGATAGGTAATAACAAGGTCAACTGAAAGGGAGAGTTTTCAGGTGCTCTGAGAAACAGACTGATTTTTCCAGTGTAGAGTTATGTTTCCAGGCACTTTTATTTTTCTGAACAACTTTTTTTCTAGCTGAAGTCTTCTGTCTCCTCTTGTCCTGTTCATAAATTATTGCAGAAAATCAGAGCAGCATCAAATGAGAGGCTGGTAAAAATAAATTAACTTCTTCAGCTGTAAGACAATAATTACTCTTCATCTTTATTTGAATCAAATATGTTGGAGGAAAAATAGCTTTACCCATGAGTAAATATATTCTGCAGATGAGCTGGAATTGGATGAGCTATGATAATTAAAAACTGAATTTATAATACGTTACACTCTGCTAGATCTCCATGCAACGCACTTCATTTGTGGATAACCAGGCCTACTTTTCAGAATGAAGGGTGAATATATGTGTTTAAATGTACTGCAACAGCACATACCAGAATTGCAGGCACCCACCAGGATGCATCATCACCAGAATGCTGTAGCAGTGAGTACCACGTAGTGAAGACAATGACAACCTCAAGCAAATAGTGTCTAGGACCAGGACAAGAGTAAACAGAGAGAAATGTTAAACAATTTCTAAGACCATCAAGATTTTAAAAAATTCCAAAGTTAGTAACGTATTAAAATACTCTAGGTCCTCTATCAGTGACTGAAATTTCCAAGGTCAAGTTCCTCTGATATTAGAGAGAAAGTGTGAAATCCACTGGCCAAATGAAAGTTTTAAGACCACTTTAGTGCCACTACACAGAGAATAAATGTCAGTTTTATCATTTGCTTTTAACTTAAATGCCAGAAGTAAGAGTTATTGAAGAGTAGCAAGTGGCCTAATACTTGTGTGTTGCTATAAGCCCTAATTTCCTTTCTAAGCTCTTGTCCTGTGTTTTAAGGCCTTGAAAATTATACATAATTGGATTATTTTAATGTGACTCTGGTAAAATTAATTATGCTAAAACTAATAAATGGGAGGATTAAAGTGGTATCTGTCACATTTATTTCATACTACTGCTTGAACGCATTGTAAAAGTCTTAATTATACCATCACATGTTGTACAGATTTCTACCTCTCTCAGTATATAGTGCAAATCATCTTGGAACACATCACTGATTCATAGCAAAGGAAGCACTTGCTCATAACACGTTGGTTTGATTTGTCATTGACACTGGGAGATGTAAACTGAAATAGGAATCAAGATGGTCTTCTGAGTAAGACAGCTGAAATCTATCCCAGTGAATCACATTTTATTCCTGCTTCTGTCACAGAGACTCATCAGCTGAGCAGAACAGCTTTTAAATTATTTTCTCAGGTGTCTCCTAATCATGAGTTTCTCATTAAATGCCAGGATAAAAATCAAGCTCCAATCTGAAGACTGGCATGCAAGACAGAAACACTTTAGATCTAAAATCATACCGTACCTCAGTTTCCCCTCTGTAAAAACAATCTTATATTTTTACATTTCTAGACATGCAATATATTAAACAAATAAATTTATCATTGTCCTATAATCAAGATCACATGGGTTAATATTCTTTCTTCAAAGAAGGCAAATTAGAGTAAATATTGCAGTGAATCACACCATGGTATTAATGAAACGTTAAATAGCTTCTCACTAAGTAAGCATAAATTGGGAACAATAAAAAATAAACAGAATACCTCAAAGAATGTATGCATAAGGGTCTTGTTAAGCAGTGAGATTTCACACACAGAGAAAATCTTAATTTTTGCTTTCTTTATGCTCAAGATACTTGATCTTGCAGCAGATTCCTTTTTACACAAGAGATATTAAAGTTTTAGTATTTAAATCTCAGGTAATCCACTTTAATCTAGTCACTGATTGAATTACAAATACAGGATCATTTCAACAGCTTTGCAATAATCAGCATATTTATCCTGTGATATTGCCATCAAATTTGAAACTTTTTTTTCTTCAGCTCTAGAATAGAACAAACTCACAATTGCAGCTTATCAGTAACACCTCATAACTATAAGAGTTCCAAATAAATCACTTGATTTGGTTCAGCATTTTTTGTCTTACAAGAATGTTACTTTTTAAAGCTCCTATCACTGGGATAGACTACAGACATCAATTAGCAAAAAAAACAAAGTGTATGGGGTTTTTTTCATGGCAACTTGGCTGTTGTTAATGTGTATTTAAGCAGACAAAAGTAATCACTCAAATCCAATTGCAGTAGGTAAACTGAAGATACAAATTTGTATTTACGTGACCGTGTCTATATTGAGCACCAAGAAAGCCTGTAGCTTTGTGGTAAATAGAACTTTTGTGCACTAATAACACTAGAAGATTTTTTTAAGAGACTGAATTTTCATCAGCTTATGAAAAAGGTAAAAGACTGTCAAGTTCAAAAATAATCTTTCATAGACCAGAATTATTTGTTCTGTGCTTTACTATGGTAGCTTGGCTCCAATCCAGCTCCCCAAGCTGCCTTTTAATGACACTGTACTCATGATTAAGCCTTTATTCACTTGTTGTACAGACTGTTTAACATTTAAAAGGAAACTTTATTGAAAAGGTTGCTCCTGTGTTTCAGACACTTTTTTATTTTTTCAAATTACTAATTATTATAGGGAAAATTGTTCATACACTGATTACTGAATGTACAAAAGAACAGTGGAGGACTAACCAGAAATATCCATCTAATTCCAAGGCTAATCTAGCCCTATGATCCAAATGTAAACTTTCAGACCAGCTATCATGGGTTCAGCTGTTAAAGCTGTCCTCAAATAAAACAGATACATCTTCATGGTCACTTATTACCTTAAATAACTAAAACAAAACTTTTGGGAAAAGTTTTGAGGGAAGATGGCCAACTTGCAAAATTTTGTTTTTACTGATTATAGACTGGCAAAATGATAAGAAAATAAACCAAGGTTTTATGATTAAAATTGCAAGGATTTTTTGATAATAAGGTGTTGACTTACTATATGGAACAAAACTGCCAACATGAAAAGTTTTTTTGCAAAATGGAAGGTTCCATTTTTAAATTCTGAAAAAGTAATATTTTTCTACTTGATGGATTTTTCAGTAAGAAAAATCATCAAAACTGAACCTATTTAAAAATTTTGAGGAGAGGATATACCAGTGACTTTCAACAGAGAAGCACCTTAGCAAGAGAATTCTGTTTTAATCGCCCTACAGTAAAGAGGAATGCTAAGCTTGAAAAGAAAAGGTACTGTTTAAATATTAAAAGATGAGGAAGAAGATAAATCATAGTATGTGGAAAAGAGCATCATAAGAGGGGTTGGAAAATGACCCTTCAAAGGCAAGAAGCAGCAGCTTCTGTTTTTTTAAAAATTATATTCTAGGGGCAATCTTCCTGACACTTTGGTACAAGGCTACTTTTTCTCCCCAAAAACTTTAATCAGAGCTGCCCCCAAATTATTCTGCTTTAGTGTATGGAGCAGAGCTATGAACACGTGTAGTTCTGCAGGGGACTTTTATACTCAAAATGTTTTAAAGTAATTTAGCTAATTGTACTTGCAAAATTATCAGTAGTTTATACAGATGAAAACTACTGCTTGGTACCAGTTAGATTAGGAGAAAAGGAGGTTAGATAAGGAGAAAATCAAATCCTTGGGTTTTAGAGAATATAGGAATACTGAATGTTAGGGATGCAGGCCACAACATTACAGATTTGATGGTGCAGAAAATAGGTTCACTGTGGCTACTAGATCTGGATGCATTGCTCAAACCATGTCATATGAGATGCAAGGTGCTTGGAAATCCCCAGTGGAAGCATTGATAGTTCATTTTCCAGCTTCAAGAGACCTTCCTGTGCCTCCTTTAGCCACACTTCCCCTTACTGCAGAAGTGTGAATATCATATGTGTGAAATCACTTCCACAGTTATAACACCGGGCACTCAGCAGGGCCTGGCATCTTATTCAGGCTGCCAAATAGAAATCCATAGTTGGACCAAGTTTCTTTTCTTTATTCTCTTAAAAGAGAAGGGAAGCAATGCAAATGAAAAATTGTGCAGTGATAGCTGTCCAAGAGCCCAATGAGCATTTGTTGATAGAAAATTTGTCTGTCATACAGTCACACCCACAGGGTAATTAATTGAATCTTAAAATAGGTCAGTAGGAAAATAAGGCTGAATCAACAACTGATAGGAACTATCTTTACCTATTATTTTTAGGAAAAAAAACTATCACAGTAATAAATTAGGTAAAAGAAGTCTTACTCAGTGCAACCTGATATCTGTTAGACAGCCACACTTGATAAAAATTAATATATTTCTTCACTGATCAGAATTTCCCATTTGTTTGTTACTGTTCCTCAGTGATCAGTGTCATCTTCTTGAACATAATTTCTACTGTAGTATTGAAATTTTGTAGGACATTTTACAATTTTATTCTTTCTGCAATATCAAAAAAGTATCTGCAACCTTTTACTATAAATGGATTGTAAATGAGCAGTTTGATACAAGATGCCAGATTTCCCTGGAGGCAGAGCTCTGACAAGTGTCAGATGCTTCTTAATTCAATACTTTTAGCCATTCCAGGATGATCAAAAATTCAACAAACACTAATAAGTATTTCAGCACTAAAATGTACCTGAAAATCCAAATATTGCCTGGTTTTGTCTTGATGAAGATTGATATAACTTTCCTTTGAAAACCCTTAAAAACAGGTTTTTTCCTGGCTTCTCCATTGTTTCCTCATTCTTTGAAGTAGTGCTAGTAAATCTCAAAGGGTTTTTTTTTTTTCAGTTCCTGTGAGTATCTGGTTTCTTTTACAGTCAGGATGTTAAAAATGAAAAAAACCCAAAACTTATGAAGAGGAGGAAAACAACTCAAGTAATATTTTCCAAGACTGGCGGGGAAAGGGAACATGTGGGTATAGATAGGGTTAGGGGTTTTTCATAATTTCTGTTTTCAGTTTCTTCAAGACTTTAAAAAAAAAAATTATATATAAATGTTACATGTCTACTATAAGCCAGTGTTAATTGTTTTCATTTCAGCATGAACAAGATTTAAAGAGTGAAATTAGCAAGCATGTACTTCCAAGTCAAATAGGGACCTTGAAAAATACTACACTAAAATTCACAATACAACTACATTGCTTCCTTTGCCATCTGCAGTTTTTCTGTTTTCCCTCAGGAATTTAATGCGTTATGCTTTTAAATGAGAATGTAGGTCTCTCCCATATATATGTAACCTGTTATTTAATCATGTAGTTCAAAGTTTTTCACTTTGTCTGTACTACCAAGGATGTGCATAACAGAAGTGAAAAATCTGATTAATACTACTATCAGGAGTGTGTACTAATCTCTTCTATTCAGAGAAGTCATAGGTTATTTCCAAGCTGATGTCATTTGTAGAAAAATACACATTTTTTAAGTCCTGACATGATTGGGAAATTTATAATCTAAAATACATCCTTCATGTTAAGCTTTTTTTCTATCTGTCCCTTTTTGCCCTCTTCATTCTGTGAAATACTTGAGGACCCTGATGACAGGCATGGCATAAGCAAAAGGTCAAAATTGTCATATAAAAATTAGCACTTCAGAGGTTTACACTTAGGAGAGGTGAATCAAAACCACACATGTGCATTGCCTGTCTAAACAGAAATTATTGCTGTCCTGATATTCATCCACAGTATTTATTTGTGGTGTGAAAAATTTGCCTTCCACAGAATGCGGTCCCCCAGCTCATAAGGCTCTATAGAGAGCGAAGGCAAGGCTGCACCACACCTGGGGAATCAGCACTTCTCTAGCGTAGTTCAGCCAGGGAGAGAAGGCCTGCAGCTGAGCTTATAGAGAGGTCCTGGAGCCACAGGTGTGGGTGGAAGTCCCAAGTGAGGCTGGTCAGGGGTTTTATGGCTTTTTAGTGCACATAAGGCCCTGATAATGGTGAATCAGAAGGAACACAACCATCCAGGCTACCAGTTCTTGGGTTTGCCAGTACATAAATACAAGCTAACTATTGGCATGACTTTCCCCAAATAGAGCAAAACAGAAATAGTCATTTCTAACCAAAGAGACACTCACAGGGAGCACTCACCGTTCTTGAATCCAAGACTAATACTTCTATAAGCAGCAACTTCTGATTTCTCTATCAAAAGCTGTATCACAGAACCAGAAACCAGGAGAGGAATAGTTTTAAAGACACCGTCTATTCTATTCACGTGCCCCAAATGCTGTAGAACTGCTGCTCTATTATTCCTAAGAGCTGATCTTAAAAATTTTGAGTAATGGCTTTATATAAGGCATAAGTCTAAGATACATGCCCTGCTGGAAAATATATAGGGCTTTGTGTAGGCTTCTTAAAGAGTTTACATTACATTTATTATTTCTTCTACCTCAGAGTCTATTCTTTCTTATCCTGACAATCAGAAATGCAGATAACAGAACTTTTTTCGTCTTTCTGTTAGTTTCTTCTGGTTTTCATAACTGATGAACTGCTACCTCTATCATTTCCTTCCTGACTAAACAACCCCAGATCCTTCAAACTTTCCTTGCAGGTCACATATTTTAGGAGGTAGACTACTCTTGCTGTTCATTTCTAAATTTTCTCCAATTGTTCTGTATTGTTTGTGTAACATGAGGATTGAAAGAAATACTCTGGTTGATGAACATAAAGTAAATATACCAGAAAGCTGACTTTCAAGGCACGACCTGGCATTTGTCTTTATTGCAGATTTGTCTTTATTGCAGATTCTTTTCTGAAGTTTGCCACGAACACTTTGCATTGTAATGCTGTCTTTTAGTGTAGTTGGTGTTATTTGTAAAGTTAATTCATACTCCCTATTTCTTTATCTTGGACGCTAGTGAAAATGTAATCTCTTCTTTGGCAAAGAATCACTAATTAATACTCTGTAAGAATAGTTTTCCAACCAGTTTTGCACTCTACGGCAGTTTAATCCAAACCATTTTTCTACAGTTTACTTATGACAATGTCATGTAAGAAAGTGTCAAAAGATGTAAAATCAAGCATCTTTTCTAGCACAAAACCAAGTTGACCTTCATGAATGAACTGCTTGACACAATTTTTCCTTAAGGAATCTGTACTTGTAGGTGTTTATAAATTCCTTGTTTCATTATTTGTTTCAGTATATTTTGGTGCTAAAAGATAAGTCTATAACTCTCTAGATTCCCTTTGTGATGTGCCTACCCTCCGACAGACTTTTTGAGTATCACCTCTTTCCTAAGGGTTTACAAGGAGAACTGAATGACTTTAAGACCACATCAAGCTTGTTCTCTCATTTGGGATGGCTGCCCCAGGCTCAAATCAGCTCCTTCAAAACCTGCCTATAAACCCCATCATTCCCTTTTGCCACCGTTTGCACTTTCAGGGGTGTGGAGTAAGAGGTGACCCCATGCATGATTGTCCTATAGACCATGTAGTGGCATTTCCCCTGATATTAAATCCCATGGATAATTGTCAGAAGACAAGGCAACTTTTCCTAAAGAACAGGGCCCTTAAAACAGTAGGAGTTAACGCTTGTTACTACAGAAGCTGTACACGAAGTATTTTTGTGTGTTATTATCTCATTCCTGTTTGACTCTTTTCCAACACAGTCAGGTGTGGCAGATCCAGCAGCTGCTGTCAGAACTATCTCATCCACTGTCTTCAAGAACAAGTTAAAGGAAGTCAGTCATCTTCCCTATTGTATTCATTGAGATCACTGAAATACTTTCCTTCCTGTCAGAGTGAACACATCAGCAGATGCACATGTAGGATGATAAAGTTCTGATCTTCACAACGAGACTGAGATCAGAAATCTGCTGAGATGCAGAAATTCACTTTCAAGCACTCTTTTAGAATTGCCCTTGTTCAGTGGGAATCCCCATTTAATGTATAAAATCAACTGAGAATTGCCAGGATGAATCATAGCAGTGGTCCAGCTTACCCTAGCCAAAACCAGAGATGTTGTTACGGACACCTTGGTCTTAAAATCACTAAAAAATATGTTGCTTTTTAAGTCAAAGCTATAATTTGCCATTATTTCTTTACGTATTTTAAGTCCACTCTGTGTAAGCCATGTTGCTTCATCATAGCTCTGAGACTGGAATAATAGCAAAGGGATACATTTATTCATAAATAGGTACAAAATTAATAATTTGTTTTAAATTGTTACCTGTAGTTTGGTGGCAAACCAGATTTTTTTTCTCTGTGGCAAAAGCATGAAGATCCACAAAAATTAACATAAGCAGATTTCAAGAGATGAAAAAATATAGTGAGTCAGAATGATCACTGAACATTATTCATATATATCACACAATAAAACAATTCCACTCTGGGACACAAGAAACAGCTGGAATTAGGGAATGTAGTGTCATGAAGTTATCCAGAAGAAATAAGAAGGTGGTTCTCTCACCACCTTCTCTCTCCCTTTGAGATTTAGTGGCCTTAAAATACTAAAAAAATTACTCATTACAGATGTAGGTCCCAAGAAGATTACCAGCCAAAAATAAGATGTAAATGTTCTTTTAGCTAATGGCATTTCTCAAGTGTTTGTTACAGGGGATCTAAAAAATAAATTGTCTTCTGTGAATCACAGTGATCCCCATGGTTCCTCCAGAAATTTAGTCTCTGATCCTGCAAACAGATTTACTTTACATTAAGCTTTTGAATAGTCCCATTAGGTTTACTGAAATTCCTCTTTCATTTGTAGCCAAGCACAGTTATCAGGATTTCTATGACTACAGGGAAGGTGCCACAGCTCATTAAAATATTTTTCAAATGAGCAGGTTGCTCAATAGGGCCCTAGGAATGAAAGTGAGATGTAGAACTCTTTACGTCATATTGAGTAGAATTCCACACACACTGAATATTGTTGAAATACCTCATATTTTATCTGGACATGCTCCTGGAATAAAATAATTTGAAACGTATTCAAGAAATTATTAGTGAACTAAAAAAAAGGTAGTGACAACAGGTATCATTACTTTTCTACACTTAATACTTCACAAAAAGAGAGTAGATGCACTGTCTTCTGACATGTGGAACAGAGCAGTTCCCATTTCTGCGTGCACAGCCACTACTGTGGGCCTGTAGACCAGGAGAAATGAAGGGAAGGCGTCATTTTGTCCTCTCTCGGAGCAGAAGACAAGTTTGGGAGCTCACTGTTGCCCTGTGGCTGGTAAGAACCCTGACTAATTTCATAGTAACACATAAAGTTTCAGGATGAAAGGTGTAAAAGCAAGAGGTTTTAGATTTTCCTTGTAACATTCCCAAAAGAATTTTCAAACCAAACCCAGACCAGTTTGTTTAATGAGATTCTCAGCTTAAAATGACTGCAGACCACTATCAAAATCAGATTAATTTCTTGAAGTGGAGAAGTGGCATTTGTAAGACTCCATATTCTTTCAGTTTAGACTAGGTTTGTCATTCTGGGACCTGATTTTTAATTTTGAATAAAATATATTACTTGAGTTGCACATTTAATTAAATTTTTTTTTAAAAAAACTTTAAAATACCAGATGAGATGTTCTACTTCAAACAGAGAAATCTGTCTCCATGTCATTTCTCTAACTGCTGAGTCATTGGCAAATCAAAAATCAGTAATAGCTGCATGCAACAAAAAATAAGATTACATGAGATTTTCTGTTGAGTTTATCAGTATGTTTTCACAGTATCTCTGAGTAAGTGCATGTATCATACCAAGGTGTATATATATGATATATATTTCCTTACTCTTAGAAATGGTTCATGTTTTCTGTCTTCATATATTTGGATCAAGCATTTACCAAATTCACATTGAAGCAAGTGTGAGTCTTCAACAGATTCAACATTATGATATATATGTAGCATCAATAAATCCATTCATTCTCTCCAGCCAATCTTCAATAATTTTTCATAATATTCACACAAAATAAAAACTGCTATTTTTATGGTACATGTCCCATGGGCTTCAGTATTAAGAGTACAAGACATTTCTTAATATGTGTTTGAATAACTATTTTTAGGAATCCACTCAACTAATGAACTAAGCATTGTTTGTTGTTAATGCATCATTATACCCTGCAAGAAAATTGGCTTCCTAGTCTATCAGTGTTGCATCTTCTAATATATTCCAGATGATAATATATTTCTTTCTATTTAGCTTTATTTTTTATAGTTTCTTAGCAAATCTATTCCAAAGGAGAAGTCTGGAAAACTCATACTGTTTTTAAAAAGTTAGTGGGAGCATGTCTACCAACTAGAAAGTTTTATTGTTGTGGTTTTAAGTTAAATATCACACCTGTGCTTGGTATTTAATGGACAAATTACTTTACCCATTGCCTGCCCCACAGAAGGAATTGAGCATCCCTGATTTCCAGTGATGTAATTGACTGGAATGAAGCATCTTTCCAAGTCCTTCTAGGTCACCCCACTCCACAAGCTAATCTCTTCACTCTTGTGACCAGTGGCAGGTCTCAAGGAAATGGCTGGAGCTGAGTCAGGGAAGGTTGAGGCTGAGTATGAGGAAAAGGTCCTTCACCCAAAGGGTGGCTGGGTGCTGGAACAGGCTCCCCGGGGAGGTGGTCACAGCACCAAACCTGACAGAGTTCAAGAAGCATTTAGACAATGCTCTCAGGCACATAATCCAAATGATTCTTGGGGGTCCTGTGCAGAGCCAGGAGTTAGACTCAATGATCCTGATGGGTCTTGTCCAACTCAGTATATTCTATGACTCTTCAATTCTAAGTTTTGCTGAAATCCAAATTAGACTTTTCTTTAAAAAATAGTTACTTTTTTTTTCCGTGTGAGGTGCGGATTGACTCCACAACTCAGAAAGTTATGAAGTAGGTATGCTTTTTATTCCAGCTGGGGTGTATGGGGTGTACCCCTCCAAAAGCATGCACACCGTCAGCAGCACTTCACTTGGTTTATATTAGGTTACAGGTTACATGTGCATGAAGTTACACAATGCTCCTATACATATTCATTACCTATCCCTGCTTCATATTATAATGAGTTCAAAGTTTATTTAAATATGTTCCTGCAAATGCAGTGTCACAGATTAATTGTGGGCAAGGGTCCCAAACATGAAGTTAGTAGTCTTCCTCAGGATGAACTCTTCACCCTGTTCCCTTGTGCATGCTCCCTTGGTTCTAGGTCCAAGTCCAAGCCTTAGAACTAACTTGTACCAGTTCTGGGGTCCGAGGGCAGGATGTTCAGTCACACTCAGTAATTTTTCTCAATTATTTGGCTTTCTTCTCTATATCCTCTCTGTTACTAGGTAGGCACAAAATCATTAAGCAAATAATACGTTGTCTTCAGGAAGGCAAATCCTAGTAAATCATTATCCAACCTCTGGCCTTCTAAATCAGTTCAAAAAATTATTATCCAGCTTCTAGTTCCCCTAAATTAGTAAATTCTAGCCCCCCTAAATCACCTGTGCATGTTCATGTCTCAGAAGTCAGTCAGAATATAGTAATTTTTTCATAGTAATTGAAAATAGTAATTACATAGAATAGTAATTGTTTCATAGAACAAATGCGGCTTAAACACAGTCCTGTTTTTAAAAATCTGATAAAATGTAGTGGCATTTTATCTCCTGTTTGAAAGAGGAGAGCAACAGAATCTTTCAAGAGCATGCAATATCAGAAATATCCAAGTGGTGCAACTGCTTTCATAGCACAGTGCTCTGAGCTGTGGAGTATGGGATAACCTTTGTCTACAGCTCAGAATGTAAGAAAGAGTATTCCCTGGACTCAATACACATGTGTATTATCTTACTTATTTACCAGGTGGTAGGAATGCTACATCAGAGCAGGTCCTTAGATGCACATCTAAATAAAGGTATAACGTGTGATTCTGCAAAGCTGTGAGGAAATTCCTTCCCTACACACCCTTCCATGCCTTTGGCTTTGCTAGATTATGGCAGCAGACAAGTGGGCAGTAAATCCAGTCAACTAACTCTAAACAAAGCTGATAATCTGAATATAACAAGTCTTTCAGGGCTCAAATACGATTATCATAATTTGGACTTCTGCATATAAATATCAACAGAAAGTTTTGATGTTTAAATCAAGATAAATGTTCTTGCATTGCACTCCATAACTAAGAAACTAATCAGTTAACTGCAATCACTGCCTGCCAAGAATGCCCTCAACATGCCAGAAGATGTCCAGCCTCTCTCCCTATTTACAGCCTTTGGCACATAGAGATCTTTACAGGTACACTTACTCAGATGATGCATTTGAGCCAGCTGTAAATAAAACTGCAAATTGATACATTTTGTGTAGTAGCTTTCATAAATGGATTTTTTTCTTTACTTTTTAACTGTGGTATCTTACTTATTTGGATCATGTCACAGTAAATTCAAGTATTCATCTGAAACATCATATGTTTAAAATAAATCAATTTTGTAAAGAGATACACACTTGAAATCTTGTAGAATAACTCCACAAAAAATTTGGAATTGTGTTCATGTTGCTGAAGTTGGTAATCAGCATTGGATCTCAATTACCTATATAGCCCTGTGCTTCAGGAGGATGCTGATATTAGTGCACTTTGTTGGGCTTTTCTGGTTAACCTATGACTTGGCCTGGGCTCCGGGAATAGGATTCACCTGAAAAAATGTAGTGTCTAGCATAAGTAGACCTGAGCATCTGAGATAAATGTATACATTTTCTGTATAGTCATGGATTAGATTAGGAATCATCTCCATCTAAAGTAGAAATCTAAACTAGGCCAGATGAATTGTGTCCAAAAAAGTATGTTATTTACAGACTGTAACAATCCAACTATCACACACACAGATATCAATATCATTAAAGTCCATCTCATATGAGATTAATCCCTTGTCAAAGACCTAAACCTGCTTGCAGTCAAGCCCAAAGGGACTTCAGAATTGCCCTGCTCCTGTATAAAGTCCCAAATCCATTAAAATGATTGTCCCTGGAACATCCCTGGCAAAAAAAGCATTCCATTAACATACTTGTTCACCTGCCTGTGCAGTAAATCTTGAGCAAGGACTTACCTTTCCCATGCATCAAGACCTCCTCAGTTCTAGTTTTCACACTAAATAGTTAAACTCTGCCCTAGGCATCTCTTGTTGGGATTTTGAAATATCCAGTAACCTGTGCTGGCAAACATCTGGAAATCTGTGAGGTCACCATCTGCTGCAGCAGGGCAAATAAATTACTATACAAATTACTATCAATTGCTTAAGCCAGTAAAATTAGGACGGCAGCAAATGTAAAATAAAGCCATCCACCTGCAGTATGACAAATGGGAGATAAAAATACATATACCTGAACAAGCTGGTTTTTAGAATTATTTTTTAAAAGTCTGGTTTTTTCTAAGATAAAGCATCCAAGTGCCCAGGCAACATATGTTATGCACAAAAGTCTACAAAATATGGTAAATTATGTGACTGTAAGTAAATGAACACACATCCTTGTACATGAATTAAATAGAATCCAAAACAAGAATGAGTGTGTAAGTTTATGAATAAGTGAAAGTACACAAAGTTAGGCATATGTAAACTTATCTTGTGTTATATGAATCATTCTTGACATGCGACTGTAACGGCAGGCTTCATTAGAAAGGGGAACAGCAAAAACTTCTAAGAAATGAAGCGGGAATGCTTCCTAACATTCAGTGGTTTGGCACTCTTTGTTAAGAAGGTGAAGAAATCACAAAAAGAGCCTGCATGCATTTCATGAGAGGATATGATGTCTATGTGGAGGGCAAGAAAATACTAGACACATTTCTTGTTATTAGTTTTGGGCTGTGCTTTATAAATGCTCATGTTTCAAAAGCTAAAATTTCAGAGAAACAGATAACATTTAATACCTGAAGGTTTTCATCTTATGCTAGAGTGTAGGTACACCCTATATAAAGGAATTTTAGGGTCTTGGGAAATTTTGTGTGTGTGTGTGTGTGTGTGTGTGTGCGCGCGCATGTGCGTGTGTATCTGTGTCTGTGTCTGTGTGTCTGTGAGTTGTAACCTTGTACATTTTCTGGAATCGTAATTTACAGATCTGCTGATCCTCCAGCTGACGTTGTGTTATTTTTCCTGAAAATCATTCATAGATACATTTAGCATTCTGAGAAGTGCCCACTTCTGGGGGACCTACAGCAAAGACCACCCCACAGTCATCTGGGGATCTACAGCAAAGACCATCATGGGCTGGGGTGAAGAGTGAATGGATAGATCCATGTGCATGTACACACTTACAATGATGACATTCAACCTTCAAGGGCAGAATGAGCAAGGTTTTTAGATGTCCTAGGAGGAATGGACCTGTTCGCAACCAGCTGCCTTATCTCAAACTGTCTTCCCTCAGGTGGGGGGTTTTACAGTTACTGAACTGTCTCATGTCTCCCAACTAGATCATCCCTTTCTGTCTCACCAGCTCTGCTTTGGCAGCAAACTTTCTGACCAAGTGAGTGCCATTTTGTATGCTGAAAACTGGAAATTCATAGCAATTTATATCTTTGTAACATCAAATGCACAGCAACACATTTGTCTGATGTTTTAAATTATTACAAGGGACTATCTCCCACTAAGTTTCACTTCTGCTCAGTTATCAGCTACTGCATGGAGCTGAAATGACAGAGGGAAATGTTCTGGCTGATACCAGATCTTCCTTGTTCTACTCTATCGCCTGTTCTTCCTGCAGGATAGGAGAATGCCGGGAAAGGGAATACGAGTTTAAAAAATGAAGCTGTGCTACATTTTTCTGGGCAGAGCACAGCACTGAAGTGTTGGGTGTTTTCCTTAGCAAACTCGGGCTCAAGAATTCTGCAGTAACTTCATAGTTACAGTTTTCACTCAGGGAAGCTTGCAAGCCCTCACAGCTGCACACAAACAAACTGAAAAAATGAACCTAAAATGGCAAACACATGCAGGTATAGGAAAAAAATTGTTTTACCACTTCTAAATCAATGTGCTGGCATTTTGCTTCTGACTAAAGTTTTTTGCACTTGGAGACATCACATAGAGTTGGTCAAGAATCCAGCAACATTGTGCAATTTTATGATGACCATAGGCCCCATGGAAATATTTGTGGTTTAAAAGACTTTCACTAAGTAGGGAGCAGCATTTCCCCTGGTTTACTGCCACCTCATGTCTCCCTGTAAGTTCCTGCTCACTGAGGCTTCTGGCCTCAGAACATCACTTCCCCACCAGTAGGACTGCCTCAGAACCAAACTGCCCTGCATTAAAGCCTCAGGACCAAACTGCCCCAAATTAAAGTCAGACTTTTAAGATGCCTCAGCAAAAATTCCAGCAGTTCTGGAGGAGCTGGAACCTTGGTCCCTGCTGTGCCCCGCTATTTTTATGGAGTATTTGCTGAAGCCAGACTTTCATGGACTTCACACTTCATAGCAGGGATGTGCCATGGGGGGCTTTCCAACCACTCCTGTGTGCCAGGGATTCTCTGGATTGAAATACCTATCCACAGTTTGATGGCTCCCAGAAGCATCCACTGATTAGCCCAGACCTTCAACTGCATCACGCTTGAAGAATCTCACTTCCACTTCACATTCCAGCAGGGAATCCTGTGTGCCCAGGTTAGCCATTCTCAGGCTGAGGTGGCTTGAAATACTGGAACATTCACAGAACCACGACCTACGTGGATTCAGGTATATATACATAGCCAGAGGTAGAGATAGAGATTATAGAGCTAGATAGATGATAGATAGATAGATAGATAGATAGATATAGATAGATAGATAGATAGATAGATAGATATAGATAGATAGATAGATATAGATAGATAGATAGATATAGATAGATAGATAGATAGATAGATAGATAGATAGATAGATGATAGATAGATATAGATAGATAGATAGATAGATAGATAGATAGATAGATGATAGATAGATAGATAGATAGATAGATAGATAGATAGATATACTCTGCTACACTGTCACACTATCAGCCAGTTTATTAGGTATAATGCTACTTCCCTGCTCATGTGTTTGCTGTTGAGGCAGGCTCTGGTCTGGGGTACTTTTCTTTGTTTTTCTCCAGGTCCAGAAATGTAGATGATCCAGATGCTACCATTAACAGACACACGTGTGATGCTATTTAACCCAACACAGGACTGGCCATGTGAGAAAGGGCTCCTCACCTCACAGTCCTCAGTGTTACGATGGCCTTCTTCTAAAAAAGTCCATGCTGGTACATTCAGCTGTAACTTTTCTCAGTGCAGGGTTTTGTTGCTGTCTTTCGAACAAGTCAGACATATTCCTTCAACCCTCCCTCCAACAGAGGAGAAATCTGTTGAGGCTGTGACTCAAAGTAAAACTGATGGCCCCACTGAAGACCACAACCTCTCCTTTGAAGGCCACGTTAGATGTGACTTAATAATGTCATTTTTAGGTACATAATTACTAGTTGGTTTCCCAAGACAACCTGATGCTGGTGCCATGTGCTGTTTGACCCTCAAGACTCGATTACTCTAGTTCTGCCACTGCCACTTACAGAAGGCTGTGAGTAGGAGCCGTAGAGCTCCTCATAGCACTGAAACACTCTCACATGGGAAACACCCTGCCCTCCCTGCAGCCATGAGCTTTCAGGGTGACAGCCTAGAAAAGGTAGACCCCATTTTCCCTTTCTTCTAAAAGCTAAATAGAAGTATAATTATAGTGATATTGGTTGTAGTGATACTGGTTATAGTGAGATCTCTACCCTATGAGTTTGTGCCCCCAGCTACAAGTTTAAGTGTGACACTGTCCTGCCTAAAGATCTTTCTCAGAGGTGTGTTACCTCCCTGAAACCCGCCCTTACCACTTTTTTATATATTACTTTTGTTTTACTTGCCTATTCACCCATTTCTTGAACACAGAGTACTTGTAACTGATGAGAATTTTTAAGGACTGTGATTCAGCAAATGAGTTACGCATTAAATTATTTGGTATTGTTCTTACTATTGCTACTGCTATTAATTAATACATCTTAATAACATTTATATCTGTTTATTAATACACCTTACTAACATTTAAAGAGAAAATGCAATTGTGGAACAGTTTATAAAGTTATTCAGTTTGCCTAGGAACACCCAAGAGCATAGAATACATCCAAATGTGATTTTTCATTCAACATCCTTCTCTCTCTCTGACTCAAAAATACTTCCATATTACCAGCCAATTTTTTTTTCTTTTATAAATCTCATGTCTCTGTAGTATAACCAACCAATGTTGTCATTAAGGGTATTCTGGGAAAGAAATATTCATCACTGAAAAAAAGCACAAAATCCCATGTACTTTACAGAAATAAAGATCATTGATTGAAGACTAGCTTCTTCAGAAATTTTTGAACTTGTGTGTAGCTTGTAAAAATTCCCCACCCACATTATTCTCTTTGAAGCTTTCACAGAGCTGCTCCTTCCATTTCTTGCCACAAAACTGTCAGCTGAGTGTTTCATGTTGTGATACAGCTCTCTGTCTTACAGGAAATCGACCTAAGTCATTTTCCTGTGAGTATAAAAGAAGCAGATAAACTCCATTAACCCTTTCATTACACAATATATTTACACACTTGTAACCTTGCATGTCTTGGAACAAGGGAAAACAGTCTCTGTGGTAAACAGCAGTGGCTGTGGGGAGGGGTTTTTTTCTTTATGAACCTTTTTTTCTACTCATTGGGTAATTTATTTATCCACAAAATATATTTGTGGGTGTTTTCATGTTCTTAACAACATTGCTTTGTCTAACTACATTTTTTTTCATACTTAACATTAGCATATTATCTCAGCCTGGAAAATCAACATCTGTTTTTCTTCTTCATTTGGCAGCCTAGTATGTTGTTGAAACAGAATTTTGCTGTGAGCTCAGACACAGCTCTAAATTATCAATGTATGGTAGATATTTTGGATTTAGCTCTTGCTGAAGTCTCTTGTTGGATGGCTAAAGATAGGGAGACTGCAAGAGATTAGAAGCTGTGAATAAAACAGTGCAAATTCATAATCCTTATCTAAATTTCCCTACACATCCAGATAAAGAGAAATTCTGGGGCTGTCTTGCACTGTGGAATTCTTAATAACTCTTAATGTTCTGCAGATAATGGCTTGTCAAAATAGACACCCACTTAGAAGTATCTTAATATTCCACGTGGATAAAATTTGCAATACAAATGGGAGAAGACAGCACAGAGGTACTTAGCTTAAACCATAATAAGAAGTGAGCAGAGGTCATAAACTCAAGATTCAAAACCCAAAATATGTACCATTAACTTAATCTATTAGAATGTTTTGTCTACTACCTATGAATTTCACATTCTTCTCCAAGAAATCCTTTATCTGTGCTATATTCTACCTGAACTCTGCTGTTGGAACCACTCAATAACACCAGGTTGGAAGGAAATTCAATTACAAGACCAACCTTATCTAGCTGCATCTGTCCATAGGGCAAAGCAAGTAAACACAACCACCAAAGAGAACACAGATGCAGCTCAGGGAGGAACAGCATGAGAATCATCTTCAAAGGCAAAATATGTCATATTTCAGGTAAAGGATTTTTCACCTTCCAGTAGCACTCAGAAAAAGTTGCAGATAGCCCCTAAAATATTGACAGTGCTTCTCTTGTGAGGAAACAAGAGGCTTGCCATTCTTTTGCTTTTTCTTACATTCTCATAACTTCTGAACTGTTGTTCTACTTCCCACTCTCTTGCTGAAGATTTGTCACCATGTACTTTTGGAATATAATCATAATATTCCAGCAAGTTCAAACAGTTAATGAGTATTTTTGAAGTCAGGTGTCCCTTGGTCCAATTTCACATCTAAAACTACTGATTTGGGGAAAGGTAGGAACTAGAGAATACACAGTATCTTTCACAGTACTGACCTGGCTTATGTAAAAAAAAGCCCATGCTTACAACCCTCTGAAGTACAGTAAAACTTTGGAAATAATAAAGTCCATGGACTTGCAGTTTTCTTCAACTTAACTTACCAATAATCTATAGAAATGTTCTTCTGATTCCCAAAAATGTAATTCTGACTTTTCAGAAGGAAGTAAGAACAGAAGGATTTGATACCTGGCCTGCACTTTGGGGCATTTATGTGTGACCTACACATTTTTTTCTGAGTAATTTGTATAAAAGTCATACAAATACTGTCCTGACTATTCAGGGTACTTAAATGTCATGCAAGGAAGGCATACAGGAAATAGCTTGCAGGTAGAAGGAGGTTCCACAACACTGAAGGCAGTCAGAGTTTTCTGGTTTCCCCTTCTCTGTGAAAATAAAAGTGCAATAGTTGGGCTGGGATGAGAAAAAAAATTCTCTTTTATTTTTGGGTCAAAGCTTAGCTGTGATCCCAGCTAAGAAACCTACAGGATGTTTTAGCTTAGTGAGGGACCTAAGGGGTTTCTGAAGGTCATTTCTTCAAGCTGTGGTCATGTTGTCCTGTGCCTACCAAAACTGAGGGTAAAAAAACAGTAGAAACATAAAACTTCCCTGCTTAAAGTCACATACACATTTTTGTGGTCCCAGCTTAGACTAAATATACTTTTGGGTTGATTAACTTCCTTAGTCATATTTTCATTGCCTATTGCAATTGTAGACTACATTACACAGCTGAACAGGAAAGTTCCAATACATTCTTCATGAGGAGACACACGCAATTCAACTTTTCTGAAATCTGCTACAAAAATGTCTTTTGCTATTTCATTATTTAGAGAGCATTTTGCTCTCTTTGCTCCTTTTTCCTCCTAACAAACCCAGCAGGGACTTCTCTTCTACCTGTCGTATATTGTCCCTTCTCTCCTAGAAACAAAGTGGAAAAAGCATGGATGCTAAACATAATGAAAAATAAAGGACTGCCTCGCAGTCTGTTAGAAAAAAAATTACTGAAACCCTGGCTCTCCCTTAAGAATAAAAGGCTGCAATAAAGAAAATATCCAGAAACTATGCAAGCTCCAACTGTAAGACGAGTACTCTGTTAGGAAAAATGACATTACGAAATAAATGCAAACATCATTCTTTGAAGTCTGGATACAACTCAAAGCACCTAAAAATTACACACAGTATTTTAGGCATTACAAAACAGCTGTTAAATTATACCTGAATTCTATTCAGTCACATTTAGACTTAGGCAGGGTGCATTAAAATGTGTATTTTATGAGCACAGCCCATTCTGCCATGTAAAGTTAATCTCATAGGCAATTCACATTAGCATTCATTCCCTTCCTGTATTAAAAACGCCTTACTAGTTCCAGTTTCCATTGCTTTCTGGGACTGAGTCTTTCCTTCAAAGAAGTAGAAGGAACCTGTTTTCTCTAGGATGCAGCATTTCAAGCAGTTTTCTCCATCACTGCTGTGTCATTCTAGGGCTTGAGCATGGGCAGTCGGGAGTTCCTGTTCAAATTCTGATCTCCAGTTTTTTCACTGGAACACCCTCCAAGCTGCACTTCAGCATCTGCACACCTACTTACTGTTCTGGTATGTCCTCCTGGATTTCTTACTGTCCATTTTGACACAAGTAGAGGAGGACAACAAGGTTTTCCTGAGCCTCTACTTCCTGGGGCACTGGCTCTAGCTCTAGGTCCTCAGAAAAGACCTCAAGTTCCAAGTAGGTCCTGCAGATCATCTTGCTTCTGTGGCAGCTTTGGAAAGCAGCATCTCCATCTCAAGGACAAGAAGATGGACAAGAAAGGGAAGGCACTGTTCATCAATTTTAAAGCTGTGCCAGAAAAGAAGGTAGATCTTAACAATTATGTTCTGGCTCCTCTCCGGCTCATCAATACAATTTCACTATCACAGTAATAGGCACCTAAAGAGTAACTTGGGCAGAATTTTGGTGTCCACAAGATAAAATGTTTTCCTGTAAAAGCAACTCAGTTTTCTTTAAAAGGATTGCACAAGTTGAACTGCCAGGAGCTGTGGCAAAGGAATAGAAGAGAATGGGGAGAGATTATTTGAAAAGGCTTCAAACATCCATCTCAAATGATGCTTTAGACTAGGCAGTGTGACAGGGACTGATTAACCATATAGAATGTTCTTTGCTAACTGAAATGGTAACCTTTAAGGAACTTTTGTTCAAAAATATCTTGTCTAATAAATGTCAAAATTTCCATAAAGGTATTAAAAGTGTACTGAAAATAAAAATTTACAAGCAGCTTTTATTGCAAAGACAAGTTTTAGCATCTTTGGAATTTTCAATGAAAAAATCTCTTTAAGGAACAAAACAACTTATTTCAAAAGGGAGAAGAAGATAAGTTTGGACAGTCTGAAGAAAATTGCAGTTAATTAAAAGAGAAGCTTGCTACATCTAGATTTTTATTACCTTTGCTGGTGACCCATATTTTAAAGCTCTGCAGTTACTCATGAACAAACTATTTGAAAATGGTTCTTCTGTCATTAAGCAACTTTAATTAAACCTAGCATTTCCACCTTCTCCATTGTTTATTTTCTAATAGAGCCTAAATTGTGATTTGCTTCTGTCTCTGGTAAGTTATTCTTTCAAGTTATTTAGAGAGGAGACCAACAGATACGCACACAGACATACACAGTATTTCCTTAAGTCCCACCTCCCTAGAAATATAGGTTTCCAATTTGTGGCTAGCACAGGTTTTTCCCATGAGAAATTTTCTTGTGTTTTATAAATAAAGATAAAGTTTGGATGTTGTTGGAACAGTGTCCCAGAACTTGGACAGTGCAGGCCTGGCCAATCAGGCCTGGGGGAAGGCTTCTGACTGACCAATCTGGGTGACTTTTGAGAACTCTATATATGTGATGAAATCAAAACAATAAAGGGCATTCCTTCTTGCCACTGAGAACTGGTGCCTTCATTACTCTGCTAGCTGCTCAACAGCGACACCAATTTATACTGAAATCAAGCAAATATGCAAGTTAAAAATAATTTGAGGTAAAAGTAAAGGAATTGTCTTGTAATATGACCAGGCTGGAAATAACCTCAGGGTCTAATCTCACTGAAATGGAACTTCCCTTGTCCTTCCCATAAAATCTGGCCCCAAGTTTTGGCCCTACATTAAGTACCACATAGGAGAAGATATTTATGGAAGAGGACCAAGTAGTTCAGCGTTTCGGTTTTTTTCCTCAGTAAGTGCCCAAGAGAAACCCAGACTTGTTTCAAGCCACAGGTGCAGGAAGAACACAGAGAGGTGTCTCCCATAGCCTCCCCACATATCCAGAGGCACAAGCATTAGAGCTCAGCCCAGCTGACTGCCCTCCTCTCCTCCAGCAGTGTGGGTGGTGGCAGTGTCTCCAGAATAGGGGAGCTTGGAGACAAAATCTTTTGTATTTCCAAGAGCTGCTTTGCCTGGGATGTGTGAGGGAAATATCACTGCTCCAGCCACAGCTTCAAACTCATCCCTATAAGTACAGAAGCCAAACCCTATTCCATTGTTAATTGAGCCGTGAGGGTCTCATGGAAGCATGGAATTGCAGATCTGAGGACAAAACACCTGGAACTCTCTGGGGAAAAGGAAGATATTTATAATTACACACCTAAAACAAAGAGAACAATAGTATGTTTAAGATGGGATTTCACAGAATTTTTGCCTTGTATTTCAGTGGTTGGCAAACAAAACTATTGTATTTCAGCCATCTTAGTGAGCTCTGAATGAAAATATGTTTTGAAACATCACAGAACTTCCAAAGCTCAAGGCAAAAATGATCCTGTATTCATAGTGAAAATGTATTATTTTGAAAAAATGCAACCCTCAGCATCTGAGAAAAATCAGGCAGTATCAGCCACAATTTTCTGTGCTGGAAATGAAAATAAATTGGATTTTTCTGGGAATATGTTCAGAACCTAAGGACTGTATAATATTGTATCTCCTGTCCATTTAGACCAACCCATCTTTCCAGTCATTTACAGTGGTCTTTCAATAGTGTTAAATAATGCTATATCATTTTAGTAACAGGCTTCCACAACTCACTGATTTACAGTCTTCCACATACATCCTAATTTTACCAAAGCATGTCCCTGGTTTTAGAGGTTTTGCAGCTGTTCCAGCTACAGCTGTCCTGTGTTTCTGAACATTTCTTTAGGTTTATTTTTGTCTGCCTGGATCTGCCATGGTTAACTGTAACACAATAAGTCCATGCAGGACAGCCCTGGATGAAAAAGTAATACAGTGAAAATCAAGAAACAGCTCACCACAGTGAACTCCCTCTTCAGTCAGTTCTCTGAAAAAACTCGCATGAACTCTCTCTCTCTCATGACATACCCGCAACCTGTTTAAGTGTGCCAGCACACTAAACAGTCATTTGCATTTATTATTATTATTTTTACTCAGTTCAAAGGCTGATGTCAAGATGTCTGAGGGAAGGAAAGTACATGGCACATTTTTTAAAATCCTCAATTTGACTGGAGTTTTCTCCTTTCCTTGAGTTTTCTTTCCTTTTTTCTTTTTTTTTCTTTTTTTTTTTTATGCTCTGTTCTAAGAAAAGAAAAGCAGGGGATTTACTAAAGGCAAGGCAAGTCGGTTAGTTATGAGTCACCTTCATGACTTATAAAGGGTCTCAAGTTGTTTGAAGCGGGCTTTCTTCACCTAACTCATGCTGCAGGGATATCAGGAGACCAGCCAGAACAACACACCTCTGTGACAACTACTCCTGCCTGATTTTTCATATACCTTCTTTCTCTCTCTCTCTGTCTCTTGCTCTCTCTCTCTTAAAGCAAACCAAAAAACAAACAAACAGAAAAAAACCAAACAAAAAAGCCAAGCTGAGTGATCATGGTTAACCTTTGAGATGGAACAAAGGAAGTCTGTGGCCTTCTTGCTGCATTGGTTTTGCTTGCATCTCTGTGTAAAGACAGTGGCTCATAAAAGGTAGGTTTTTGAGTTTGGTTTGTTGGTGTTTTTTTCTTTATTTTTGCATGCGCTCTGTTTTAAAATGAGAAGTTTGTGTGCTAAAGGAGACGGGACCAGGCCAAGGGAGGGAGCCCAAGGGCAGGGCTTAGAAGCTTCAAGAGACAGGGAGGCTGAACTTCAAACTTTCGCAAACATGGAGAAATACTCTAGCAGGCATCCTTACCGATATGCCTCCTGCCATCCAGACTCACACAGTCTCCAGGGAATGCAAAGGCAGTCCTCTTGCTGTCTTTCAATTCACCTTCATTGTGGTGTCATTTACGTGGTGGGACAGCACACAGAGGAGAGGTGTCTGCATGCTGCTTGTTAGCTCATGCTCCCCTCCTTTTGTTCTGAGGTCAAGAGTTTAGAAGGCTGTAAAACATGGAATAGAATTTGTACAGCATTTCAGTTGCCTACTTGGAAGAGTTTCATCTGCAGTTATTGTCTTGCCTACAGCTTGCCAGAAGCATTTTGAGGTCTGGAAAATTAACTGTACAGACCAGTGTGACTTATTTAATTTTGGCCATGTAAGTAGTTTCGGATAATGTGTCAAGTTTTGGTCCTCGTTTCATAAATAAGCAGCAGAGAAATTCCTTCTTTACAATATACCCATTAGACTTGCATCATTTGCAATGATTAGTTTTAATTCATTTTAAAATGAATGTGATTCAAATGCCCATATAAGAACTAAACATAACTTTCTTGAAATCCATAATCATATCAACAAAACAGGAGTTCCATGCTCAGCATTAATACCTATCTGGAAAAAACTGCAAAGTTTTATTTGATGATAAAAATTTACTCTGGACTCAAATTTTGGCAGGCATTATTTAAGATTAATAATCTATTCTATTAGCTTTTCAATACAGCAATTTTTAATTTACAAAGGAACAAGCAAATAGATGAAATTTAGTATTTTAAAAAAGATTATCCAGCTACTTCAGCCAGCATGTTTTATTATACAGGGAAGTTCTCAGCCGAGAAAAGCCTCTTCTATCTACATACACATTTTTGGAGCTCTCCCAGTATCTTAAAGACCTGAATTCAAAATTTTTCCAAATGTTTTAAAAAGAATAGCTTTAATTTCTGAGAAATTAGACAAGACTTTAAAACCTCCTGAAAATGTTAATAGGGTGTCTGAAAATGGATGGTTGGTGTATTGTTTATACGTAACAGCCTTTTGTAGGTTATTAAAACATACATAGAATTGTTAATTGTATTAATTCTAATTCTGTTTCAGTCAAAATTACATTTCTGCTATTCAAAGCTAAAAACATGTCTGAAACTGCTATATTACATTTTGGTCTTATTTTTCACCAAAAAAAAAGAAGTTTTTCATGACTGCAGAAAAATACAGATTCAAAAGACACTCTCTCACACTATCAAAGCATCAGGCTTGGGGTCTATCACAGTCTGATTCCTCCAACATCGCTGTGAGTTTACATATTCATGTAGGAGCACTCCAGATTTCTGGCTTTGGAGAACTCCCTTTTCTCCCACCAGAAAAGGTCTTTGTAGAGGTGACAGCACAATGCTAAGCACCATCAGATGAGGCTTCCCAAAAGGCAAGTTCTAAATTCCTTTTGCTGTTTGGAGAACACCTTTTATCTTTCTAAATTGGCTACCAAATTTTTCAGAGGTGGAATTACTGTACGTGCTTTTCATAAAAAAAATTATATTGGGAAGCACTACCAAAGCTTACATGTCCTCTTGCTACCAATCCAGAGACGAAAGGTTGAGGTTTATTCCATATTTTGTGACAAAGGATCCCTTCTAGCTAAGCAATAAGTAAATAAGAATTTGGTCATTGGGACTGGAGAGGCAAAACTGGCTCAAAATCACATAACAAGACTAATGAACTACATGCTTCTAGTCCTTCAGTGGACCAGCGTAAGTCCACTCAGAACCATGAGGTACACTACAATGATGTCCAAATACACAGGTGGCGAAAGAAGCACTTGTCACAGTTTAACTAGGTACTTTAGGAACTACACTTGTAATAATCCTTCTGAAGGGAATCTGACTTTTTAATTGGACACCTTTTGGGGAGGCAGTAGCAAAGAAAGCAGATATGAAGTCTGAAAATGAAAATAAAACACACACCTATGTGAGGTCACTGCAATGGATGAAAGAACAGAGGAGCAGATGAGTGGATGGAACCTAATGACCAGAGGTCAGAAGATAAGATAGTAAGGATACATGTTTTATTCTGATTTTGAGGGAAGCAAGACAGTGCTTGAAAGAGGAAGAGAGAAATCACACCAGATCTTATGAGCTTTTTATTTATTAGTGTTTCAAGGGATATAACAGGGGATTTTATTTCATTATATTTAAACCTGAGTAGATGGTCACTGTTTCCGCTGATGGCAAGGCCACATTTTTAGAGCTGTTTGAGAAGACAGCAGAGAGTAATACAGGTATTTGTTCATGTAATGGAAACCTGACAGCTGTACAAAAGGCTGTTAAAAAGGTTCAGCAAGAGGAAGCACGTGTCATTTCTCACCACTTCCTGATAAAGCATGATCCGTATTTTTGCCTTTAGTGCACAGAAGGCAAACTGTTTGCAGTGTTGGAGATGCTATGCAGCTTTTAAACCCAAAACTAAAATGCAAGTATAGCAGCCTAGGCAAAACTATTCCATTACATAAATCCAAGATCATGGCAATAAAAAAGCCCCAAAGTAAATTCTCATCTATGGTTGTGGCCATGTGCTTTTGCCTGGAAGGCCTGGCTCTGGAGTAGAGCTGTAGAGACCAAGTGCTACCCAAAGTCTCCCTCCTCTCACTGCTCAATAGTATTCCTGGAAGTTGGCACAGGCAAGTACAGCACTCATTCAGCTTCTTTAGAGACACAATTATTAAATTGTTCAAGTGAACAGTTTGGGAAACCATCTCTTCACCAAGTCTGAACGCAGGCAGACTGAAGAGGAAATTACTGTCAAGCACAAATGGCTGCTGCAAACCACAAATAAAAATATCTGCCTTTTTAGAAAACCCCATGAAGAACATGAAATAATTAGAGTTTGGAAGTATGGTGTAAAGAATAGAAACCCAGAATATATTTAAGAGAGTGCAAATTTACAAATAGATTCTACTAATATTCTTGGGGCAGTAGACTTTGAAGTGACAGAAGCTTCTGGTATGAAAGCTCTTGTCCTACTGCCTAGTGTGATCCTTATCCAAAGCTTAACAAAGACAAATTTAGTGTTTCCACCAGAGGAATAGATGTTTTGCATTGAGTCCCTCATATATACATATGCCCACTGGGTGACATCAAGTGAATAAGGATTTAAGGACTTGGAGACATTAAAAGCACAATAATTCAATTAGTGAATAATTTAGGTTGGAAAGAATCTCTGAAGATCATCAAAGTCAAAGCCTTGCTCAAGGAAGCTTCAATGCAGAACAAATTCAGATAAGACAATAGCCTTTTATTGACAGAAATTATTTGTTTGCTTTCTTCCTAAACCAAAAACAAACAAACAAAAAAAAAAATTAATACCTTAACTTGGATCTCTTATCCTCCTCCTCCCCTGGCCTGTGTCCCTCACCCTACATACACATGCCACGAACAGAAAACAACATTTTATCACAGGTTTAGAAATTGTTCACTTCATTGCCCACAAATGCAGTCTTACACCACAGCTCTCAGTGTCCAACTTTAAGCAGGAGTTTACTCTAAACACTCACCAGAGCTCTGAATCATCACTTTAAAACTGAGGTTTGGAAATTTCTAAAAGGCTTTCTTTCTGCCTTCCAAAATTTTATATTCACCTTGGAATTTTTGTTTGCCACTCACATATTGCAGCCATGTACTAGGCTGGTTTCATTTAGAGTGGCACAGAATGAAAGGTAATTTCCCTAAAACCTCTAAATTAGATCACAGTCTTACTATGACATTTTAACTTCCTCTTAAAACATGTGTTAGTAACAGTAGGGAAGTTATAAAAATACATACGTTTCTTTAAATTTACATACCAAAAAAAGGTCTCCAAAACTGCCTCTTATATATAATGTCTCATTTCTCGTACAGGCTTTCTTGTTACTTTTTGATTAAACAACAGAAAGGTGGTTGTTGTTTTTTTTTTTTTTTTAAGTGGTTACAGGGAGACCAAACAGAAAACAAACAAGATTCAACTATTTATGACCTCTGCCGAGGAGCTGATACTTTATTTCAGAAGGATGGATAAAGAAAAATGTATTTCAGTCAAGACATATTTAGCAGAGAACTAACTGGGCATTACTTAGGCCTTTTTAAAACTGCTTGGAAAGACTGTCTCAGCAATTCCATCCTTATTACTAATGTAAGTAACTGAAAATTGCAAAAATAAATCAGGTAACTTAATATATAGTGATGTTTCTCTACCCTTTCTTTTACTGAGTGTATTTCTATTTCATTATGTGATTTCTTTGCAGATTTTTGAAATTGATAATTTCTAAAACTGTATCTCCTTTTTAGTTTCCAGTGGAGAACTCATAATAGGCTGAAAGCAGTAAAAAAAGTGTTCAACTTTGGTCAAAAAAATTCAACATATTAATTTTATGGTCAAAGCATCAGTTAATGGACTGGTTAATATTATGAAGCAATTAGCAAACTTTTCAAGACAGACAATTATATTAATTAATCTCATTCTAACCTACTGGAACAAGGGTGTAGGAGTCCTGCATATGGATTTTAGACCAGCAAGCAAATCTGTCCAACAGGTGTTTACTCTGCTCATTTATACCAGCATCCAAAGGAATATTTGTTGCCTAATCATCAACATTGCATAGTGATAAACTATGATTGTGTTTTAGCTGTTTCTCATATCCTGTTTAAGAGTCAGCTCTCCTGAGATGTGTTTTGTCTTAGTTAAATCAAAATAAATCAAGTCATTTTTGCTTTTGTTTTTTTTTGGGGGGGGGTTTAAAACATTTTGAGCAATGAGGTTTATATTAGAAGTCTTCATTAACTGATAGTTAAAGGGATACAAAATTATGCAGACCATGCTGTAGTCTGTATTCTTCCTGCTCACAGCAAGCACAACGCACTCACTGCTCAAAGTACTCTCATTCTCTTATAAAAGTAACTAAAACAATTGCAGGTTTGACTGGGTTTATATGTACATCAGATGGCTCCTGTGTATTTAACTACAAGAATTCCCTCTCTGACATCTCTCCATTCTCTTCCATAATTTTGTAATACGTATTTCTGGGGTTTTTTGTTTGTTTGTTTGTTTGTTTGTTTTTAGGTATATCATCAAGGGGAAAACCCAGTGCTTTGAGTTCTTTATGTCTCATACTCCAGTCTCTGGAGTCCTTCTGTAGGCTGTACGTTGTTAATGCTAATTGTGATAGGGGTTTTTACCTATGACTGACTCCTACATGTTAGCATTAATACTGTACCATGCCTCTTACCAGAATTCACATGGAACAAACTGTTGCTGTGGGAGGAGAACAGAAATCATGAATCAGTCAGTGCTATGCTGGGAAAAACCTCTGCTGTACATGTAAAAAGCCAAGTTGTTCTGCATACAGGCATGCTTGCTAGAATGCTTGGTAGGTATAGAGTCTGAAAAGGCAAGGGGAAAAGCAGCTTTCTGTACTAGAAAGTCCTTACTAGCATGTTGAATGTGTAATGTTTTGAGTGCAACAACCTGGTTTTTACTTTGTGTTATCACTTTTTAGCTCTTCTGACTTTACTTCCTACACAAATTTCATTTCTTCATTTTTATTTAGGAAACAAAAATAATGAAATAAACTTTTGGCATACACAACTGTGGATTGTACTCATTTCTATAAAATTTTATTATGTAAGAGAAAAACTGAAAATGTTTCTTTGAGATTCCATTGTCGGTTCTTTATGACAAATGGGTCAATAGGTCATTAGAAGAAAATGAAAATATCTTTAATTTAGTTTAGGATTAATAGTGCATTTCAAACTTTTAGAAGATTTAGAAAATTGTAGAGAAATTGGAGAGTACTGTTATATTTATTTTCTGCAAGGTCAAAACAGTTCCTGAATATTCGCAGTCACAAAACCTGAGTGAGAGAGATTGTCTTTAAAACACACTCTTAACGCTCTACTTAAATCTACTTAAAGAATAGTTTAGCTATGAAACATTAATTTGATGGGAGAACAAAAGGGGAAACTAAAAAACTCAAAGTACTCACCATTAATTAGTTTGTGCTGTATCAATATGAATATCTCTTTCTGTTATCAGAGTTCTGCCTGTGAATCCCCAGCACAAGGAATGATCACAGAGCACTTGAGGCCACAGACACTTACGAATCTATGGTCTCATAAGAAGTGTCCCATACAAAGAGTCTCACTGAATGTGATTTTTACACTCAGACAGAACTGCTGCAGGGCATAAATGTTTTCCAAATCAGGCTGTAAGTTTAGTGGCTCCCCCAAGATGCATACAGCTAGGGGGCCATAACCACCAAAAAGGAAAAGCCACCTTCATCCTTTCCAAATCAGAGCTGTAGCTATGAGAGGGAATTCTTGAAGTGGTGCAGCATATTTTGTTAAAGAAAAGCATACTCCTATTAACTTTCCAGGGAAAATGGCTTTGAAAGTGGGAAGAAAATTGTGGCAAAAGAGAGGAGAGTTGAGAGAAAATCTCATTTCTTGGGTGAAAATGAAGGTCAGCTTGATTTCCCTGTCCATTTTGAGGCAATGGTCAGCAGAATCGGTTTGCTGAAGCAAAGATGATCCTAGAGCCTCTATCCTGTATAGACACATGCCAATAGAAGGTGTCTTAAGGAAGGAAACAGATTTTTCCACTCACCATCCTGATTCAAACCCATGACATAACAATCAAGTGTTTGTTCCCTCATATTATCTCTCTTTAAAATGTAAGTTGAGTAACTTGCAAACTTAAGAAATAGATACCAATTATAAATATGGCCCAATATTAGACCAATTATATGCATTCTTTCTGGTTGATTCCCCAGAAAAGCAAACATAATTCGTTTGTGGTTTATATTATATTATATTATATTAGTAGATACTGAAATAATAGGTTTCTTTTTACTCTGAAAAAATGTTAATGCTGTGCATGACTGGTAAGTCTCATGAAAAACCACAGCATGATAGCATTACCATTATCAGATGGTTGGTGTTCTTTAGGAAATATCCACTGCCAACTCTTCCCATTGAATGTCTCTACGTTACCTAGTTCCTGTGTCTAGATTCATTGAAACTGAATAAAATAAATGTAGCAAGATCACTGGCTTCAAATATAACACAGTATTACACTGAGTGGCATAGTGCTAGATAAGTTACCAAAAAGCAGATTTTGGTAGATAAGAGCAGATAAGAGATTACTCCTTGTCAGAGGTTAAAATAGAAAGGGAATCTTGTTCTGGCTGGTGTCATGAAAGGACTTGACGTCTACTGATGATGAAGTGTTTTCATCACTTGCATTTGTTCAATTTCCCAAGGAAGAGCTTTACTGCCTTGGTAAGAAAAAAATAGCTCTTTCTTGGTATTTAATTCCTTCTGTTATGAAATAAGTCAGAGTGTATCCTAATTGCCTTTTCTATCTCCAAAATCCATGCCAACATGAAATACAGAATATTTCTTTGGAAAAAAAATTCTCAGTTGGTCATATGTGTCAGCTGGAACTGCTCAACCTTCCTACTGCCATCTCTTAATCAAGATGCCATGTAGCTTTAACCTTAACACAGTTTCTTTTTTTTTTCTTTTTTTTAAATACATAAAACCAGTAAACAAAAGGGAAGAATCAAAAGTTTCAACTCTTTCAAACAAGACACAGGAGGAGGAAAAACTTGAATGTGAGAAGCCATGGAGCTACTACGAGAATGTGCAACAAGGCAGAAAGCTTCAGTTCCTGCCTTTTCCCCTGTCATCAAAAAATCCTGGAATGGGTTGGGTTCAGAGGGACCTTAAAGTTGATCTTGTTCCAACCCCCCTGCCATGGGCAGGGACACCTTCCACTAGACGAGGTTGCACCAAGCCCCATCCAATCTGGCCTTGAACATTTCCAAGGCTGAGATACTCACAAATTCTCTGAACAACATGTTCCAGTGTCTCACCACTTTCATTATAAACAACTTCTTATTTATTCCTTATAAGAATCTGGCCAGTATCATCTTCTGTTCAAGTATGTTGGCCTAAGTGACCCTGTCATCCCCTTTCTCTACTTTGCAGCATTGTGTCCTCCTAGATTCTTCCTTACCTTTAGCTGGCTCTGCAGGTCTTTTGCTGAGTAAAAATTGCCTCTTTACCCCCAGAAAAAAAAATTAATAAAAAGAAATAGCCAAGAAGGGGAATTGGCTAAATTCAGCAGTGTTTTTTGCCCATCTACCCACCCCTAATCCCTGCACTTTCCTGTAGTGTTCAGTATAGAAAAAAACAGCATCTACTTTCTTGTCTTTTTGAAATGCTCAATGATGGTGTCTTCTATTTCCAATGGAGAAGATTGGGCCAGGCCCCAGCATAGGCAGGACAGTGCACAAACATCCAAAATCCACACTGAGCCAGGGCTTTGCCATACCCATTTTGGTATTTTATATAACCCCATAGCTTTAAGTTTGGTATACAGTGATAGCTGGAAGTGTGTGTTGGAGCACAGCCCCCAACAGCCAGCTGGGCTGGTACCACCTTGCAGTTCAGCTGAAGTTCAGAAAACCTAAGTCAAAAAGAGAAAAGAAGCATTACTCTAACCCAGCTGCTGCAACAGCCCTCTCAGCAGACTACTACAGTATTTTACACACCTACAATCAATGGTAAAATAGAGAAATGGCTCCGAGTTGTATCTCCTTGCTGCTCTGTGACTGCCGTGGGCACTGGGAACTGCTTCCATTGGTTGTCATGCTCATCCAAGAAATGTTCAGGACTTTTCTAGTAGTGCCATCATTTAATGCAGATCAGGTAGAGAGTGAGCCATCCCCCACAAAAAACACAGATGTTTTCACCTGCCCATGTGGCTCTGAAACCCATTTTGGCACAACAGATTTGAATCTACATTCCTATTTCAAAATGTGCTGTGGTGATAAAGAAATTAACACTATTGTCCAGTTCTCTTAACTGCTACAGTCCTCTGTGAGAATCCTTGTGCTTTTCAAAGGCATCCTCCAGCTACATCTCTCCATAAGGAAGACCTACCTTCTGGAGATCATGAAAGTCAAAGTGTGAGACAGTGCCAAGTTCTGCAGAAGTTTGAGCTTACACCTTTTCATGCACAGACCTCCAGAGAAGGGTCTGCTACAGGCCTCAACAGCATTTTCAGTATTGTAGTCCTGCACTTGCAAAACTCCCTTGGTGATTCGCCTATGGGGTGACTTCCCTGCTCCTCCTCAGCATTCTGCCAGTTCCCCATGCTCTGCTGCAAATTCCGCTTCCTGCCAGTAATACATCCACTTGCTGGTCATAGATCCAGCAAAGGTCAGGAAAGGGAAATTCCCTCTCCACACTTTTCAGTCCAGTTATACACCTTTCAAAACATTCCTTGTACTGCATACTATAAAAGCTGAGCTCCCTCCCACACCAAAAAAACCAAACACCAAACCAAAAATAACCAACCAACCAAAAAAACCCAAACATAATAAACCGAAACATAATAAACAACCAACCCCACTACCCCCTGCCAAAAAAAGAACATACCAGAAAAGCTCTGACATTCCAGCTAAAGTTAAAAAAGGTATATTCCTAAGGGATAGCAGCATTCTCACCTTTCTCTACAAGTACTGGAATCCAGGAGGAATCCTGAACTGGATACCCAACAGAGCAGGCATCAGGAGATTCTGTGATGTAATAGAACAAGCTTAAGATTCAAAACAGACCACCTAGATTGGATCGCAGAATCCAGATGGCAAAATTTCACCAGTCTTGAGTTAATCAGAGATGACAAGTACTGCCTTTAAATACAAACAAAAACCAAACAAACAAAACTAAAAAAAAAAACAAGCAACCCCCAACAAAACCCCAAAAACCAATCCAAACAGCAAATTTTTGCATTTCTCAAGACAAGAACCAATGCCTGCTTCTTCAACAGCACCAGAACAAAAGGTTCAATGCCAAAATATACTCTGGCAAGTTAGATTTAATGAAAATATATAGAATGTGTAAATGTCTGTGTGTATTTTGAAGGTAAACTTTGAATGAACAATTTTTATTTAAAAAAATAAGCATCTGATACCATTATAAAAAGTCTTCTGCAACATTAATGAAGAGTGGAAAAAAAAATCAGTTTTTCAGGTATCCTGAGAAGACATGGGTTATACCTAAATATATTCTACCGAACTACTACCCTGCTCCCACAAAACTGTGGTGCCAACTGATTAGCAATCAAGTGATGCAGTTAATGGTAAAAATAATAATTGGGATGAAATTCAGAGAAAATATTTGCACTTCAAAAAGTAATAAAAATCTCCACTGATATAATGAGTACAGCTCTAATGAGGTAGGGATGAAAATACAAAATGTCAGAAAACATCATCTAATAAAACCCCTTTGTGAAATTTAATTGAAGTCACCATATATAAATATGAAAGAAAAAAAATACATAATAAATCTTACTACACTGGGGATGCAAGTAATGAACTACATTCTTGGTATTATTCTGGAAAATGATCTTTAACTGCACTTGTGCAGCAGAAAGAAATCATTAAACTCCAACAACTTTCTGGCTTTTACATTCTGCTATTTTTGCATTGCTAAAGCAATGGCAATTACACCTTTATGTACCTTTAAGGGTATCTTTTTAAGATATTATGGGTCTAAACTTTCAGTTGCAGTGGCAACTGTAGTCCATTACGGATGGACACATGCAATTACTATTGTCAAAATAAGGACTGGGGCAACTTGCAAGTTATTGCAGATAAAACATTATCTTCCCTCCCCCGCCCTTTTTTTCTTCAAGGAAATCTTTGAAGTGGACTGAAACATCTCATGCATACCTGTGTCTTACTTATCTATGATTTAGGCCACAGAATTCAAATTAATTACCCAAGACATTTTGTATGAGGCATAAACAAGCTATGTTAAAATACACTTTTTATTATGTACATTTAGAGGTGCAACCTAATTTAAATTGATACAGTTTTTCCCTCTTCAGTTCCATCTTTTGCCTCAAGACATTCTGTTGCTGCTTCCAAATATTCTTCTTCAGTGACCTGCAGAAAGATACCAATTTTGTTATATTTTAAAAAATTATTTCACTCTCCATGATCCTGACAATCCTCCTCTCATACTGTCACTGAAACAAGAAAGGACAACCTACAAAGACAATTATCTTCTCCAAAATTAAACAACCTGAAGGACAAGAATATTCAAACTAAGTTCAGGAAAGATGCCATGGGGCAGGCTCAGAACATATCCCTGGCTAACAAGTTTCAGAAGACAAAGTACTTTCCTTTCTGTCTCTTGCCAAACAAGTAAGTAAGATTTTTGATCTGAAGGCTCTAAAACAGCTGCTGTTTAATACTTACAAAGACTTCCTATCTTTAAACATGCTTTGATAGTGGTTTTTTGGTTATATGTGGCTTATGAT